>NW_015150916.1:159983-169660 GCF_000732505.1 Cyprinodon variegatus | reverse complement strand
GTGCTGTTCTTTTTTCATCTCGTTACAGGTGATGAAGCAGACTGAAAATGTTTTGTCATTGTCTCATTTCTATCTCTTCTTTCTTTCATCTATTCTCTTTATTTTTTCTTTTTCCCCTTTCTTCTTCTGTTTTTCTGCTCTATTTACATTGCAGTGTTGATATAAACTGTAAAACTCCCTGCATAATTATAATAAAGCAATTTATATGCATGAAACAAGTGGAGCAATATGGCAATTACCATACTGCTACACTTGTGAAAGTAAAATCTGTTGGGCTCTTTTTGGCATCAAGACAATTATTCTTATTGCCACATTGCAAGAAAGGACACTGTTAAAAAAATATATAAATAAATAAATAAATAAAAATAATAATAAAAAAAATAAAATAAAACAGTACCTTTATTAGTTACAATCACACAGTATTATATCTAATAACTAGGCAAAACTAAACACTTCTGAAAACAAGCAAAATTAAGAAATAAAAGGGAAAGAGGGGTTTAAGAGTCTGTTCAAAGTCTGACTGATGTTCAAAGTTGAAGATATGCTGGTGAATGTTCTCAGTCATCCAGCTCATAGTCATTCCAAAAATAAAATATAGTCCACTGGACTTGGTTTCCAAATTTGAAGCCTTTTAGCTTCCCATCCAGGAAGCTTTTTCAATTCAAAATGTCAGGAATAGCGTTGAGTTCGAGGTTTTATACAGTAGCCCAACAAAGCCCTTGTTTTTTGTTTTGAAAACATGCAAGTTGGAACAGCCGAAGACACATTTAGAATGGGGGTTCTTTGGCTTCTTTTCGTAGACTGCAATACCCCATACCCCTCTAAGTGTCTGAAAGGTCTGTCGTTAAAAGGTATTGTCGGACTAGCTAAATAGACCTGTTAGCTTAGCTGGCCCCACGGGTTCTGATTCTGGTTGGGTCCAACTGAAACAAAGACAGGGTTAGCTCACGATGTAGCAGTAATCTTCAACAACACGTGACTCGTTTGGTCTGCAGTGAGCATTAACTTTCAGTTAAAACTTAAAACCATCAGTTGAATCAAAGCAGTTGAATCAAAAGCCTATTTCAAATAAAAATACCAACACAGCTATCTATTCTACCTATAGTTTACCCAAGCAGAGCACTTTTTAAGCATCAGTTGGAAAGGGGGGATGCAGTTACTGTTTTGGTTGGGTGAAATAGATGAAGGCCTTCAGCTCGGTCCGGTTTTCTGCAGACCCGTCTTTGGTCCAGCAGCACTTCTTTAGCATTGCTCCATCCCTCCGTCTCAGGAGGTCATATTCCAGCGGCTTCTAACGGCTCCTTCGGCGAACAGCGATCAGGGACCCCGTTGTTTGGTGGTTAGCAGAGCTGGATTAGCTCTCCTTTGTCTCTGCTGCAGCTGGATTCAGGATACACTGCGTTTACTGAGTTTGAATCGCTGGAAAAATAAAAACACTGCTTTCAGCTCCTTCTGAATCGCAGGAAAAGGGCAGTCTGACTCGGTCCAGAGAGCGCAGACTTCTCCGGAGGGATTCATAGGTACTTGTGGGGACCAGTGAATGGTCCCCATGTGAAAAGATTCTCTTTTTGAGGAAAGTTGAAGGATTTAGGACTAAGGTATGAATTGGGTTTAGGCAGAGATGGGAAGTAACGAAGTACAAATACTTTGTTACTGTACTCAAGTAGATTTTTCTGATATTTTTACTTTACTTTACTACTTATTTTTATGGCGACTTTTTACTTCTACTCCTTACATTTTTACACAAATATCTGTACTTTCTACTCCTTACATTTTAAAAAATTGTCTCGTTACTTTAGTTTTGAATCATTTCAATGGAGTTACCGTTATTGTTTTTCACGTCGTCAATACCAAATTCAATCTAATTGGACGGGAATCTACGTTGCATTTGACGCACCACTACAAGATGAATCGACAGATTCGGCGGTATTCATTGGCGGCAAATCATTGCAGCTTGGTGGCGGTGGCGTTAGCATAGTAGCATGGACGACGAGATGATTGAAAATGAACACAACGGAGATCTAGTCCTATTGGCAGACATCCATTTAAAATGTAGGCAACGGCATGAAAAAAGTGGTTTCTACTTTTACTTTTATACTTTAAGTAAATTTACAAGCCTGTACTTTGTTACTTTTACTTGAGTAAAGAAGTTTAATCAGTACTTCCACTTTTACCAGAGTATTTTTTAACACAAGTATCTGTACTTTTACTCAAGTACGGAAAGTGAGTACTTTTGCCATCTCTGGGTTTAGGTTAGGTCTAGGGTTCGCTATACGTCGGTAATGATTACGGTTAGGCCATAGACATGAGTGGGAAATACATGGAAGTCAATAGAAAGTCCCCACAAGGATAGTGTAACACAACATGACTGTGTAAATTACTTTGAGTTATTACCAGAATTGCACGTGAATTACATGTCAGTTACAGTAAAATATGGAGTGTTTTTGAAGGTTAAGTAAAAGGTATTAATTTTAATGTTGAATCTCAATAAAAGTAAGAAAAATATATTGTTAGTTGATAACATTTCTTTGCTCCAAAACAACTCTTGCTAGTCTTTAGCTGCAGTATCTTCAGACAATTTTGTGTTTGGCCTTACATTTAAAACAAAACAATAACCATCCAGCATATAGTTTAGCAGAAGGCTGTTGGAAGAAAGCAATTATATTCAAGCAACTCACAAACTTCAAATTAAAAACAAACTCTTGTGATTTTGACTGTAGCAGCAAAACCAGCATCTGGATGCTGAAAGTAATCATTATAAAAGTTATCATAAAACTATGGAGAAGAACAGTTTGGACAGCAGCAATGTGATTTATTTATTCAATACCACCATCTGTGTGATTCCTCTGAACAGCTGATTTGAAGCCAAATATACACACCACTGCTGTGTTCGCCTGTCCCTTTATAAGACAGCTGCAGTTCACACTCTCCCTGTGTTGTGAAACTGATACCAACTGTAACCAGATCTAACCAAGTCAAGCCGGTGTTATGAGGAAAAGTGTTATGAGGAAGCTCCAGAGGCATATCAGATATTACAAATCTTATTCATTTTTTGTCTGCTTGTTTATCAAAGCAGGAGCAGTGTATGTCTGAAAAACAAAGTCAATGTGTAATATAAGCGAACTGTAGATCATCTAAATATAGATAAAACATCTACATGTAAACTATGATTATGTAAAGACTTAACACTACATAAATGTGCTCTAGTTCTGACCTCAATGTTTAATCAGATCTCTATCTCAGCAGGTATGCATTTGAAAATATGTGGGAACATCAAATTCTGCACCCTAATTGGGATAACATATATGCATATTGGCCGCTTAATCCTCAAAAGATTGCATCTCGCATAACATATACTAACTTATATTTGCTGCTTCATAAACTCTATAGCTACTTTTTAAGACTTAAACAGGAAAAGGGTTGCTTATTGCATGTTATTGAAGAAGGTCAGGCACAATTATGCAGCGGGAAGCAGTGACAGATCCGAGTCATAACTTTAATGCCATGAAGCACTGGATTTGGCCAGTCATTGCCTAGGGAAATCTAAATGCCTGGCTTCTCATGAGTAGCAGAATAAGGGCAGTCTTGGAGCTTCACCAAAGAAATATTAAGGAACATTAATACATAAGTTTAATCTAATATTGTTTTCCAAATATTTTGAGAGAGCACTCTTATTTTATTTTACTATTTAATGTGACCATTACCAATATATTTTGAGAATGTCTTAAATAAAAGACAGATTTTATGTAGTGACAAAAGCAAAAAGTGGATTGCAGAATCATTAGGAGTCTAATGAAACTCAGCATAACATATCAAGTAGCACTGAACTGTAGAGAGTCATTTACCAATCATAAAAACATACCCTCAATGGTATTATTATTTAAAAAAAAAAAAATCATACCCGATCGCTTCTGAGAAATGCTGTTAAATACTTCCTGAAGCAAAGGTTTCCATTTGGTCCATCATAGCTAAACTATAACCTGTCTGGGCTAAGGATTCCCTTCAAACGTTTTTTTTGAAAAAAGCTTGTCTGGTGTGGTCACTTAAAATGTACACCCTTAATAAAGAATGGATTTTAACTTGGTAGATGAATGACCCTAGCCCTAACTCACTATTTTCGTTTTTTTTAAGGAAATTTGTACACATACTGAAAAATGGCCAAACATTTGTTGAGAACATTTCCTTCTAAAGAAAAGGTGCTTTTAAAATTGAAAGCCTGCATTGAAAATTGACAGAAATTGCCATTACTACACTTTTTTCTATTTAATAATTCTACTGCATATAGGTTTTACAGCTAAAAGAATTTATCCTTCAAATGTATAATGTTGTGACATAAGATGTACGGCTTCTGCACTTTCAACTTGTTAAAATCCCTGTGCACTTGCACAAACCTTACGCTTGCCAAAGCTTTTGTGCAAAGCATGTATTTTCTTTCCACATATCAATAAGACACCTTATTAAACCAGTTTTCATGTGCTACATTCTTTTACCGCTTGTTTTAAGTAGTATTGGTGCAGAAGAGGATCTTAACTTGGAGTGAATTCTGCCTTTGATCTTCCAACTGCATCTCTGAACCTCTGAGCTCATAAACTGTCCTTTTCCTATTATTGATGGATTTTCTTTTTCTTTCCAGAGACATTTTGACTAGTCATCTCATCATTAAAACAGCATTAAAACAACTGCAGTCCATTAGGGAGAGACAGTTTATCTTTTTCATTGTTTCATTACAGACAGAAATATGAGCTGTGAAAGGGTCTTATGCAGTTTCCTGCTGTCATCTGTTTTTTTGGGGACTTTCAAAATCTTCTATTTTGCTTTTGTTTTTAAAACCTGTAAACCTGTTGCTAACCTGTATGCTGTATTTTAATAGCCATACCCTTGTCCTTCTACAGTAGCAATCTAAATTTTTTAGAATCTGGAAACAGAATATGAGAAGTACAATAAAGATAAAACCAAAGCAACATATATTCCCACATACAAGGACTGTATAAAGCACATTTATGCTTTGAGCAGTTCTGAAGCCTTAAATGTCAAAATATTTGTCCCATATCATTATTGGGTGCACTTTAAATAATAATGAAAACTTCATTTACTTTGCTGGAAAACCTAGAGAGAATCTCAATGCTGATCAATACTCACACAGTATTCACCCACTGAGACAGCATCACTCAAAAAGTGAGAACCTGGTTTTGACACTTCAAAATGGGTGGAGATAAAGAGCATTAACATCTTGAAACAATGGCTAGAAAAAAGCTGTTTTTGTTTTCCATCTATCTGTTTTGGTGATATCAGGGAAACCATTTTAGGTTGAACGTCTTTCTCTGCAGCCTGCATCTCCTCCCATTCCTCCTGAGAATTGACTTTCAATCTTTATTTAACCTTTAGCTGTCAGAGACTACCAATAGGAACCAATATCGGTTAAATGATAAATTATTTAAGTTCATATTAAAATGGATGACACTGTGAAAGATGGAAGAGTAAAAAGGGTTTTTGTTTGAAGTAGCTACCAAATATAATTCCACTGACATTGACAAGAGGGATGAAGAATTTAGATAATCTTTTATAAAATGTAGCTACATTTTATTTAGAACGTAAACAGGCTGTACCTAAAATATATTTGCAGACAGCATCTATTGTTTTGCTTTTGTGTGAATGATAATAATGCAAATCTAAAGGGGTTGACTTAAATTGCTTTGTCAAATTGTTCAAGCCTCTTAAATTTCTTTCTTTTTTTTTTCACATTACGAAAGAAAAGCTTTGATCTAATTATTTAAAGTGTGGAAAGCCGTAAAAAATGAAATACATTAAAAGAGACTTGACCAAAGTACTTTTCACTAACACTCACCGATTCAAGCAAACACTGCTGCCCTGGGGCTCACTGACAGAAGTGAGACTGCTGTACACTTGCACCACCATTCCCTCTGACCCCCATGAGTTGGAAATGCAGGTCAAGTGTCTTGCCCAAGGACACAACGTGTTGAAAGCTGGAACCAGAGCTTGAACAACCCTTCAGCGAACTCCTGCATCTGACGTCACTCTTGCTCCATTAAACTGTGCGCAGTATAAATTGTATTTGTATCCACCTCATAAAAGTCAGCACTTTTACTGCAACTACAGCCAAAGGTCTTTTTGGTTAGGTTTCTAGGAGCTTTGCAAATCTAAAAGTTAGATTTTGTATATTTTCTTTGCACAATAGCTCAAGTTCAATGAAATCAACTGTAGAACATCTAAGCAAAATTATGGTAACGGTTAAATCAATTTTAAACTATTCATTCTGTGTTGATTATTCTCCTTCCCTCAGTTTCCCTGAACTGCTTCTTCCCCTGCTACATCAAATAATCCTGATCACATAATGACACATAAGAGTCATCAGGTAATCAGGGATCAAGTTACCGTTTTTCCAATTTTTTTATCAATAAACTTTTTAATAACCAAAATATGTCTAAGTCAACTTATCAACAGAACATGACAGACTAATAATGATGCTTCCTCAAATCATCTTGGGACGTGATCTCTAGAGCTCCCCTGGAGTAGCCATGGGCTGCTTGGCTGCTTCTCGTTTAATGCTCTCCTTTACCAGCCAGTTTAGATGGCTGGCCATATATTGGTAGGTGTGCAATTGTTTAATCTTATTTGTGCCTTGGTCTTCAATAAACTATAAGTATTTTGCTAATCATCTCACAAATTGCAGAGAAATGGGTTGTTGCACAGCTAGTGGAATACTTAAATAATTGTTCAAATGCTCTCCATCCCATGCAGTTTGGTTTTAGGAAGCATCACTCAACAGAGACAGCCACTTGTTACTTCTTAGACAATCTAAAACAACAGCTGGATAAAGGCGGCTTTGTGGGTGCTGTTTTCCTTGATTTGAAATGTGCTTTTGATCAGTCAACCATAAGGTTCTGCTGGCTAAGTTAACTCAGTTTAATTTCTCTAAAAGTACCATCTGCTGGATGAAATCATATCTGTCTAACAGAAAAATAGCAGGTCAAATAGATCATTCACAGTCCACCGTCCTCACTTGCTCTGCTGGAGTTCCACAGGGATCAATACTTGGACCAATTTTATTCAGCCTTTATGTTAATGATTTACCCAATATCTGTAAAACTGTAAACATGCAATTATATGCTGATGACATTGTACTATATGTCCATGCACAAACTAAAAGTGAAGCTGCTGCTGTTCTCTCCACCGCTATGGTATCAGTGTCTCAATGGCTTCAAGACTCCTGCCTACATCTTAACATTAGAAAAACAGTCTGTATGTTCTTCTCCCGACAGCCAGTAGAGGGTGAAGAACCATCTGTGTTAATCAATGGAGAAAGATTGGATGTGGTTGAACACTTTAAATATCTTGGAGTGGTCTTTGATTCCAATTTAAATTTCAAGCAGCATGTAAAGAGAATCTCAAACATAATTAGGTTTAGTCTTTCAAACTTTAAACATAAAAGACCCTCTCTTACTTCTTAATCAGCCAAAACCTATATGCATGCCATGATATTTAGCCATATAAACTACTGCCATACCACATGGTCTTACACTTCAAAGGCCATTCTGAAACCCCTACAGTCTCTCTTCAAGACAACTCTGAAAGTTCTTGATGAAAAAACCTTTACATTATCATTATTGTAACATTTTAAGTAAGTACAACATTTTAGACTTTGAATGTCATCAGATGTTTCTGGATGCATGCCTTGTTTTTTAAAGTTTTAAATGGACTTGCTCCTCCTCCTCTAACAGATTGTAAGCAAAAAAAAAAAAAAAACATTACTAGAATAAACACTAGAGCTTTAACCAGAGGAGACTGTAATGTTCAGCGGCGTAGGACCAAATTTGGCCACATGGTTGCATCCATCAGAGGTTCACAGTTATGGATCACACTGCCAGCTCATGTTAGGGGCTGTGTAACCTACATACATTTTAAATTCTCCTTGAAACATTGGTTGAAAACTAATCAAACATGTGTTCAGAGGTAAATTGATCTGTTTCCATTTGCCTGTTAACCTAATTTTATTGTTAACCTAATTTTATTGTGATTTTATGTTACTGGCATCTTATCTGTTTGTGTCCACTCTGTTCTCTCCTGTAGCGTCTTGTTTAATGTTCACTGTTTATACCTGCCTTAGGACAGCAGATGCAAATTTGCTGTTGTGCTAATTCTGGCATATTTACATTGATGCTTAATGCTGACATGTTAAAGAATGTGCATTGTCCTAATTCAAATAAATAAGTAAATAAAAACTAAATAAATAAAATAAACTATTTGTTAATTAATATTATTCAATTCAATACATTTCAACTCCAAAAGTATTTATTGATCTCAAAGAGAAACTTAATATTACCCTTGCTCAAGGATTTTTCAAAGAGTTGTTGTAGGTGTAACTCTGTTGTTGTTTAGCAGTCTTCTGAAGAGGATGTTCCCTGTTGTCAATAATGTTCTTAATTTTATAAAGAATTCTACTTTGTGAAATAATATCCAGAGGTTCTAGAGGAGTTGCTAGAACAGGGCCAGCCTTCTTTATCAACTTATTGAAGTTTTTCCAAGTCATTAGCTCTGATGCTGTTACCCCAGCACATGATGGAGGAATTGATCGTGCTCTCGAGAAGAGACTTATAGAATATGTGTAGCATCTTGGTCCAAATAGGTAAGCTTCCTTAAGATGTACAAATTGTTCTGTCCCTTCTTTTCTGTTAAAGCAGGTGTATGATGGCATCTTCAACTCTAACTCCACAGCAATAAGCAACCTGCAATGGTTCCTGATAGCTGCTTGTTTGCTTACTCAGGTGATTCAACCGGAATCTCTCTAGGACCTTCATAATGTGGGATCTCAGGGCAACAGTTACTGAGGATTGTTGGCTGAGTCTTCTTTGGCACTGGGACAAGGCGGGAGGTCTTCCACAACACTGGAACTGTCTCCTGGGTGAGGATTCTGGGGCTGACACCATCTGTACACTGAGCCTTATTCTGATTCAGTCTCTCCAAATGTCTCTTGACTTTAAGACACAGACAGGTAAAAAGGGGAAAACAAAAGGAGCAGCAAAAACATTTAAGTATTTTACAGAACATCTGCATACTATTATGAAATTAAACAGAGAAAACTTTCTGAAGGCAACTGATTCCACTGGATTTTATTTTTAGCCTTTTATCAAAGGTAAATGATAGTCTTTTATTAGAGGTATCATACAAAATCTGATTATATACAGCAAGTTTGTAGATATTTATAAATGAGATGATTTTGTATAAACACATTTCAGTTTTTTCTACTCTTGAGAACTATGAGTACAATGTGTTGATCTACCTCAGGGGTCACCTTCGCTGTGCCCGCCGGCACCAAGGGGCTCTCAAGGACCACACAAGTCCCTCACCAGAGGGCAAAGTATGACATTTCTTTTAATTCTGTTGCTCTTCCTTTTTCAAATAGTTTGTAGAGCATTGCATCATAGTAATCATATGGATAATTTAAGCATTTGTAGAGATTATAAAATGGCAATATCTTGAAGAAAATCAGAAATTAAAGGAAACAATAAAAATAAGTTTATGTATAAAGTTTAAGTGAACTCCTACCCCTTCAGTTCATAGGTCAGTATTGGTAGCCCTTCCTATATATATATATATATATATATATATATATATATATATATATATATATATATATATATATATATATATATATATAT
>NW_015150916.1:107555-159868 GCF_000732505.1 Cyprinodon variegatus | reverse complement strand
TATATATATATATATATATATACATATATATATATAGAGAGAGAGAGAGAGAGAGAAATGTTTGGTTTTAAAAAGTAAAAAAAAAATGCTGGTTTAAATAATATTTTAAGCCACTGTGATGCATATCAATAGAGTGATCCCAAAAAACAGGCATATTTTCTTTTACATGAAATATAATCAGAATATTGGTCTCAAATCACAGAACAATTTTCTCAAAGCAACAAATCCGCCAAGTCTGAAGCCACAGGTGTCCATTATGCCACATGTCTCTGCTTTCTGTTGAAGTAAAGCAAAATAACGGTGGATATGGCTGCTCTAAAAAAAGATCTGAAACTGTCATTTGGCTTCATATAATACACTCATGAGATTTATGAGCTTTCATATGAATCCATATCTGTGTTTCTTTCAGTGCCAAGTCAAATGTTATCTCTGTTCCTCAGCAGAAAACATAAAAGCATGATCTCAGATCCAAGTGGCTCCTGATGATCAAATACTCATCTGCTGTGCAGGAAAAAAATGCATGACAATTGCATCTGTTAGCCTGAAGCTACCAATGGTAAAACATTTTTTAAAGCTTTCATTAAAGAGGAGGCGAGTTTAGAATTGCACAGCTGCGTAATCATTTGTTCCACCTTTTTTTTTTTAAAACATGGAGTGAAATCTAATTAGTTCAATGAGTTTTCATATTACATCTACTTCGAACCCTTATGGATATTTTAGTTCTGAAAAGGTTCACAAATGCAAATAGAAGGTTGACCAAAGGAATTACATTTGTTACACGTGTGTGAAGAGGCTGTGGCATGTTATTTTTACAAAAAAATAAAACTTCATGTATGAATCTACAATCTCATCTACTTGTAATCAAACAGTAATAATAAAATGGTGATTTATACCAACAAGGTCATGCAGCGGTATCATTTGTCCTATTCAACAGTTTCTGCCTTAATGTAACTCCCGATCTGGGATGTGAGTTTGTAAAGTCTATGTCACCTTGACTGCTCTGTCTTGCCTCCTATCCTCAAAGTTTCTCTTGGGTACAGCTGGTTTATCAAAGAAACTAAAATGTTATACTTCCAAATATCTTGGAGGTCATTACAGAACAGGAAGAAGGATAAATCACTAAAAGAGAACATTTCAGGGAATACAAAAGGAATTTACCAATTGGAATATTTGAACACATTTGTAACTTTAGGTTTTTCTTAACCGTTTGCTTATAGCGCCTTAAAAAGAACAGATTTCTCCAGATTTTTTTTTTCTTTTCCCACTTTAGCAATTATCCATAAGCATGTATTTTAATCAAAAAGATTCAAGTTAATTATTACCTTTACAATAGATAAGACTATACAAAAAAGCAAAATCCTTTTACTGACTGCAAAGCCATTTTTAAGACGTTTCGAAACTCCAGAAATTATTATTCACTAAAGACGAAAACATGTAGCAGTAGATGGCCTTCACAGAGTCGGCCAGCCTGCCTAAATTATAGTAGTTTAAGATTTTATTAGCAGCTGATCCAGGGTGTTACAATCAAGCTCATCCTAACACACTATTACAGCAAAAGAACCTCTATCTGACAATCAAATACCATGGTTGTAGTATAATAGACTGGACTGCTTTGCTACTTTAGAACTAGACGACCTCCCATAAGTGATTGTTTGGCTATCGGTTTATAACCTTATGCTCAAGAGAAGTTGGGTTCCTGCAGCAAAAAGAACATATTAGAAAAATCATCTTAGGAAAGGTTTATTAAATAAAGACGAACTTTAATCTGACAGGTTGCAATGTGGTCTTAAACAGGTCACTAAGAAAATGACCCTATCTTTTGCGGAAATAGAACTATTGAACAATGAGAAGCAGTTCAAAATGTTTGCACAAATTACCTGACAAGATTTTAATGACAGTTACTGCCACCAGGGGTCACAACTTTTAAAGGTTATAACTCCATACTTGTAATCCCATTTTCTGGGATTATATTTGTCCATTTATTATAATTTAATTATTTAGTCCAAAACTAGAGGAAAATGTAGGTTTAAATAAAAATGCACAATGAGCTTCAGAGACAGTATTTTAAAATTTGGAACCATGTAAATGATATATATTTCTCCACAAAAGCTGTATTAATATAAACTCTGGCTTTCCCTATTTGCATTTTAATTAGACTGTTATAATTCAACTGTTTTGTTGCTAAACCATCTTGGTATTTTGCTTTACCAATATTTATTTAGCATTGAAATTACATCATGACCTATTATAGCAGATGTGTTAATTTTGAAAGATATAATTTTATACTGGAAAAAAACAAGTATGTTCATCAAGTATTCTCAAAGTAGCCTCAGCTCATCAAAGGAACAATACTTGAAGTTGTCTATGAGTGAAATTGGAGACAATACATTTTCAGAGTAAAAAGAATAAAGGAGACCATGAATTTTAAGTGATGCAGCTAACAGAATTAATTAACACTTTGGTTTTTTAGCAGCACTTTCAGCAGCACTTTCAGATTTTGTGTGGCTTTTTGTGACTATTTTCATTCATACAATTAATCTCACATTCACTCACACCATTATAAAGTCACTGAGGAAATTACAGAACATTCTGTAAATATCATACCCATTCAGCTGGAATGACCATCACTCATAGGTGAGAAGCTCCATAAAACACACAACTTCTAAATCACCTGAATCACTGATCCTCACTGGGGACTGTACTCTCATCTTTATTGTCACTCTATAAACGCTTGAAATGCAGAGCAACCCTGAGCCCTAACATATTCAGATGCACTGATATGACTGTGCAGCTGAAAGGTTACATATGCACAGAAGTCTCAGTGATTTGATCTTCACTATCCCTTTTTGACCTTGGTCAGATACAGACTCATTTATAAAATGAACACTAAAAAAGGAGCTGAGATGACTCTGTGGGAGTTGAGGATAAAAACCTTATGCTTTGCATAGAAGATGAGGTAGAGATAATGGAAAAAAAAGATTTTTGCAATCACAGTCCATGTATTTTCTTAAAAAGTTTCAGCCAAAAGTAGTGCATAACTGCGAATGGAAGGGAAAACCACATGTTTTCCATAAACTTTTACAATAAATAAATCTCATAGAAGGTCAATAAAGCTCTAAGAATATTAAAGACAGAGAAAATTTCGACAAATGATTTTTATCTGTATGCAAAATTCTATTATTCTTGAACCCTAACACTATACATCCACTTCAGCACCATTAACCCACTATGAGACATGGCAGTGGCATCATCATGGTCTGGAGTTGCTCTTCTTCAACAGGAACAGCGATGATATTTAGAGTTGATGAAAAGATTGGACAATCCTGGTAAAAACCTCTTACAGGGAGTTCCAAAAAAACTAACAAAAACAAAACAATCCACTGGATTTTGTTTCCAAGATTGAAGGCATTTCACTTCCCATCCAGGAAGCTTTTTCAATTCAAAACGTCAGAAGTAGCGTTGAGTTCCACACTCTTGTTTTGGCTTAGAAATCATGCAAATTGAACCAGAATAACAGGTCTGGTTCAATTTTTGGACCCTTAAGGGTCCAAAAATTTTGGACCCTTAAGGGTCCAAAATTCCATCAATTCCATTGCTGAATTGTAGGCTTTTGAAAGCTGAAACCCTAGTCCACCCCTTCTGTTTACACTTCTTTTATTCTTTCTTAACATAAATGGCTTCCTTCACATTCCTTTTAAACCACCTGTGTTCTTTGACCTAAATGTGATAATTCTGGTCCGAAACAGAATGTCCTTTGTCCATAAGGTGTAGATGTACAGCCGAGTCTTGGCCAGATGAGGTAGCTCTTCTATGTTGGGCCATTCGTCTGTGGAGAGGTTGTTTGGTGTTTCAATTATAAAGATCAGAGCATTCCTCACTGCATTGAACTGCATACACCACTCCGTTCATATTTGGTCTGGGGGTTTTGTCTTTAGTTTGCACTAGTCTTTGTTTTAGTGTCTTATTTGGTTTGAAATGTACTGGGATTTTGTGTTTGGAGAAAATCCACTTGAGTTTTTCATAGACTCCAGCAACAGATGGGATGGAGATGTTTTCCCATTTAATTTTCTCATCGTTATGTTCTGCTGCATGTTTTTTGGATTTCCTTACTGATTTGACAAAGACCCAGTTTGCATATCCACAGGTTTGGAGAGCATCTTTGATGTGTTTCTGTTCTTTGTGCTTCCCATCTGTTTTTGTAGGGACATGCTTGGCCCGGTGTTGTAAGGTTCTGATACCTGAAAGTTTGTGTTCCAGTGGGTGGTGTGATTTAAAAAGAAGATATTGGTGTGTGAGTGGATTTCTATACACTTCAAGGTTGAGGTTTCCATTTCCTTTCATGCTCACCAAACAGTCCAGAAAAGGCAGCTTGTTGTCGTTGGCACCCTCTCTGGTGAACTTGACGTTGTAGTCCATCAAGTTAATGTGTCTTGTGAAAGCTTCCACTTCTTTCAGCTGGATTTTGACGAATGTTTCATCCACATATCTAAACCAGTGGCTTGATGGTGTTCCTCTGAAAGTGTCCAAAGCTCTCTTTTCCATTACTTGCATGTAATTATTCGATACAATTTGTGACACAGGAGATCCCATGGCACAACCATGTTTCTGTCTGTAAAAATTATCCCTGAACTTAAAATAAGTTGTGGAAAGACAAAGGTGCAGTAGGGTGCAGATCTTATCCAGAGTGAAATTAGTTTTGTTGTTTAGGTCACTGTCTTGTTGAAGATGTTTCCTGACTGTTTCCATCAAAGATACTAGGGTTTCTCCTGGCACCATCTTTAAATGTTTGATTTTGTTTGCATAGTCTTTGGAATTTTCTACGTGATGTGTTTTGTTTCCCACCAAGGGGGCTAAAATATTAGCTCTTTAGCAATGTTGTATATTACTGAGTTAATGCTGCTGACAGTGGCTCTAAGTGGTGTTCCTTCCTTGCTAATTTTTGGGAGTCCATATAAGCATGGAATGTTCTCTCCTGGATATAATCTAAACTAAGCTGAATGGTTACTTGTCTTTTTCTAGTTGTTTGAGGTAGTCAGTGATTTTCCTTTTGTAAGAATTGGTTGGATCTCTTTTCAAAGATACATGTTGTGTCACTCAGTAGAGTGAGAATTTTGTCCTGGTAGTCTGAAGTGTTGAGGACCACGGTACATCTTCCTTTGTCTGCTGGTAATATGGCGATGCTTTGGTTCTGGCTAAAGGATGTTATGGCTTTTCTTTCCTGTGGATTGAGACTGGAAGGAAGTGGTTTTGCACTGGACAGGGTAGCTGTTACTTCCATCCTGAGTTGCTCTGCCTCTGTTTCAGCCAGGTTGTTGTTCCTAATTGCAGATTCAGGCAGATTCAGTGGCCACCTGTTAGAGGGAGCAGAATACTTTGGACTGTGGCAGAGGTTCCCCTTAAAGCAATTCAATAAGTACACAGGGAACTANTTCCCCTTAAAGCAATTCAATAAGTACACAGGGAACTACAGCTGCAACTGAAAGGTTGAGATAGAAGCCAGTTTATGATAGAGTAGCCAAACCAAAATTTATATCAAAATCTGATAGACACTCTTTGGGAATGCTTCATACAAACTGTATAGATTTGAGTTATATTTTAAAAAGAAAGGCAAATAATTAATCTCATTAACTCATCTGCAGATGTGTAAAGCCTTTGGATAAATGGGTTCAGTGGTACACATGTGTAGCAAGTATCTACATGCAACACATTTCTTACTTTTTAATTGTAAAATAATATTGCCTTTTCCCATCCACTTACTTCCTTTTGACAAATCTTTTTCTTTCCAGATAAAGAAGTTATTTATGATGTTACAAAATGTAAAAAAAAATAAAATAAAATCAAAGGAGCTTAAAAACCTAATTGTCCAGCAAATCTATTAACTATTTATCTTATCAGTTTCTGGGTATTTATCAAGCTACAAGTTGACAGTTCCTCACCTGATGATCCAACATACTGTAGCTTCCATAGTCAAACTCAAGCTGCCTCTGTGTGCCGTGCCTTGCAAAGGGGTATCAAAGATGTGTGGTCATCTGTGTGGATATAGAAGATCATGTGCTTCAAGCAAAAGGAGGATACATTATGACATACAGGAAATCTGGACAGAGTCAATGAACAAAACACATTATTTAATTTAGGAACAAGCTTGCCCTGACATACTACACCATGGAGGTCCTCCAGAGACCAATGATGGTCCACCTGAGCAAACATACAAGCAGTAATCAGGACTCCCTGCAGTTCGCGTATTGCCATAGTGTTGGAATTGAAGATGCTATCATACACCTGCTCAGGAGTGGACTAGGAAAAAAATCAGGATGGGAATTTTTTCAAGCACTCATGTCATTACAACCCTATTACCACAAACCAATTAACCATTAAGACCATCTATGTTATCTAAGTTAGTTTTGTATGGATCATTAAAAGAAATTTAAATAATTCTAAAATCATTACCTAAAAACTTATCAGGACTACAATTCCTTTGAATTGAAATCTCACAAAAGGATCCTGCCTGACCACAACCTAGAATATAATTAACAGCAACTCTAACCAGAACTATAAACTCCCCTTGCGTTTGCGGTTAGAGGGGAAACAGCAGTCTTTCCTGTGCCAGTTTTGCTCATTGTACTTATTCTGCCCTTTTTTCAAATTATTATTTTAATAAAAAGGGAAAAAAAAAAAAAAAAACACACAGCCACACAGAATTTCCCATCAGTTTCAACCTGCTGACTCTTTCTATGCACTAGCAATGTTCATATAGTAACATAAATCCTCTTAATCTTGACAGAATTCTACCCGGGTAAAGAGTGGTTAAGTACAATAGTATAATGCAAGGTCTAAATAATTATGATGTTTTAGGGAGGTTATGAAGTGTAGCTATACAAATTCTGAATTTCTGAACTTTGTAGAATTAAATANATGATGTTTTAGGGAGGTTATGAAGTGTAGCTATACAAATTCTGAATTTCTGAACTTTGTAGAATTAAATAGAATAAAAGTATCTTATTTAACCACATTCAAAGTTCATGTTATCCTGTGTGGAAACCAAAAAAAATTGATTAAGTTGATTTTGTTGCCCTTCGTTTCCTCAAAGGGGATCTACCCACCTCATTAAGCTAGTTGTGCTGAATAGGCTCCACTTGAATTTTCACCATAGAGGTTATGTCTTATCTGCTCCACCACATTATTTTTACAGTAGTTTTCTGCCAGGTCTTTTATCCTTTTCCTCTCTACCCCTCCTTTTGTCTCAACTGTCTCTACTACTCAAAGCTATACAGGGCCTGCACTAAACCCGTCCTGTGCGTCCCAAACAGAAAGGAGGGTCTAACCACTAGGCCATCAAACCTGAAGATTATGATGCAGTTGTATATGCATAGAAGTATGATAATTTTTTTCAGATGTTTAGTGTCAGAAGCAAAACCAGTATGATGGGATTGCTGATGTTAGTGTGGAAGAAACAGGTGCTGTTATACAATGTGTGAACAAGCAACAATAAGTTCTAAATGTTACATTTAAAAAATGTTATATTTTTATATAATGTTATTTATCTGAGCATTAAAAGTGAATAGTAAAACCAGAAACACCCACAGGTGAAATGGAATATCATGAAATCTGAATGGAACCTGAATATTTAGCCCTTGACATATCTTAATTCATCTAAATGTGTTGTTCATATCAAATCTGCTAAAGATTAAAAAAATTTTATGTGATGCACATCCATGAGAGTCTAGTGAAACTGAAGGGATATTTTTAAGTTTTAAGTTATTTTAGTTAACTTTTGAAGGTTTGGATATAAAATGTTGATTCTGATTTTGTAGAAAATGATATGTTATGAAGAATAATGTTGGGAATTTAAACTAATGTTTGAGTAAATATGGATTGTGAAGCAACCCTAACTTGTACTGTGTCAGAAGTATTTTAGAAAAATCCACTGAATTGAAAGCCTTTGCAGAACAATTTGATGTTGTAGACTTAATCTGTAATTTTACAATTACATGGTTTTAAATAATAATAGGTAATTTTCTTAAGTGGTTCTGTCTGAAGCATGAAACTGCAGGGCTTAAAATTAGTCCAACTCCATCCCTGGGTGGTGTCTTTACTTTTTCCTAATCACTTCTGCTCAGCCAGGGAGAGGAAGACACCATAGTGACTTGCACTGAATGTTTATTACAAACAAAAAAAAACAAACACAAAAACAAGCCTGGCTTGAACAAAGCTATTGATCTGCATCTAATACAGTTCAGCCTGATTTTAATTGAAGAACACTCTGATGGAGGTCTCAAAAATCACATAGACCAAAGAAAAACAGACCACTGTTTGTGAGACTGAAGGGTCAACTGTCTAATCAGGTTGTCAGCACAGGATCACCAAAATAGATAGTACTCTCGCCATTAATTTTTACTATTAGACCACATAAAACAAAAAAATGGGAAATTAATGAAGATTTCAGAAAAAGCAGGAACACATAAACACTACCACCCTCACAGAAAAAGAATTGGAGTTGGTGAAGCGATGTAAACAATGTGATCTCTTCTCCCACCACCTGTTGGGGGTAGCAGGGTCAAAGGAAATGATTTAAAGAACCTTAAAGATGCATTACTCGGTTTTCTGAGTAATGCATCTTCTCCTAATTTCTGTAGCTTGTGCTCATAGTCACGCTCATAATTTACTTTGTCTTCCGATTGTGTCTTAGATAAGCTGGACGGCAGTCGCTTCTGAGCATCCACAAAATCCATCTTGAATATAATGCTTTGATTGTTTGCTAGGTTGGACCCATTTAACATGGACACGCTTGACATCAAATCAGCAAACAGCACAGAAACTACCAACCTGAAGTAGATTTAGGGTAAATCGTGTACATGCTTATAGATGCATCTGTGCTGATCTACTGAGGTGTCAATAGTACTATGCTTTAAACAAACCTCTCACAGAGCAGGTGCATTTATACGGAGAGATGATAACACACAGGTGGATTCTATTTATCATATCATTTATTTAGGTCAACATTTGATCAATACTTTTGCCAGGCACTGGTAATGTCAGCCAAACTCATTTCCACAGGAAAAGATCAAATCCATCAATAAACCAAAGATTAAGCCCCTGTCACACCTGGACGATTTAGCCCAGTGTATGCCTGAAGTGCGAAAAACCTGTCAAAAACCCTAGCATATGCTGGATAAGTTATGGGTATGTTTTATATAAGTCATGAGCATGCTGAAAAACACTGTCACATGCTGGCACACGTTGAAAAATTTCTCTGGTGCATCGCCACAACGATGCGCCTGAGGGGAGCAGCTTTACCTGATCCCTCGTAACGCCCATGAAATGATGCTTGTGCATCATTTCATTGGAATTTCCCTGCCTTGCGTTATGCGTAAGTTTGGCTGTCGTTTTACATAAGTTCGGGAGTCATTATGAATACGCTATGTATACGCCCAAACTTGAAGAAATACATTGAAAGTGTGGCGCATGCCTGCGTTTTAAGAGATTCTGGGACATCGGGCATACACTGTCTAAATCAGCAAGGTGTGACTGGGCGCTTACCAGCGACCTATCTGATTCACTAACCATTTAAAAGAACTATTTTCATTGATTTAAGATGAAACTATTCTCATACTTGTACTATACTGCACTTAGAATATTCACCACAGTTCATTGCAATTTCCCTTTTTCCTCTGAGAAGGGAGCATGTCTTTGGTATCACGGGATACCCAAGACTACGTAGGATACACTGGACACATACTTCCAACCGGTAAAAAGAAGGCTGCATTTTTAGGCTGCATGCGAAAGAGTCTTTGAATCTGAAGAGGCCAAGGTATCGCACTATGACGTGATTGGCCAACAAGTCTGGCCTTTGAAGGACACAGCCGCCAGATTCAAACAGAGCAGACGGACAACTCTTAATAACCTCTGTTGTACTAGATCAGTTCTTTCAGTCTGATGTTTCTGCAGCACTGCTACAGAAGATTTGTCCTGCCTGACTGCTATCAACATCAACAATAACTCATTAAAAAACCTTATAATGAAAAAAAAGTTTGATTTCCCTATGGGATTAATACAGTGTAGGGTTTTTGAACTAAAGTAAATTGTGAAATCCTTTGTTGGGTACCGTCATTCAGCCTACCCCAACACTCTTTTGGATTTTTGCTGTATCTCTCACTTTTGTAGTTCACACCTGGAATCCTCCCTTGCTATACAGTTGTCCTTAGCTTCTCTGCCCCTGTTCCAATCTGCCTGCCTATTCTTCTTTGAACAAATGACTCACCTGTTCAAGCCATGCTTGTATTTCTCTCAGAGCAACAAGCCAAGCAAAATCACTGTCAACAAAAGAACCTAAGCACTTTCCTTCAGACCTTTACTTTTTGCTTACCACAATTAACTCTCAGGGAAACGTAATACATATTTAAACTCATCTTCTCCTCTCTAGATCCCATAGAATCTCCATGGCCCATAACATCTTAAAGAAATTTTCAATCTTGTATTTTAGTTCATCAATATTTTTATTACATGTTATGTTCTTTATCCGGTTAGGAGTTCTGCAGGTTGGCTAGAATATAACTCATCCTGTACATGAGCACATTCTTTTCATCATCTATATACTGTACAAATTTTAAATCAATAATCAGTGTAATTTAGTAATTAATTCAGTGTGGGGTTTGAATAAAAAATAAAAATGTGTATTTTTGTGAGTGTTTAGAACAAATTCACTTTGCGTTGGAGTGCAGCAGCAGTCAGGTGTGCCTCTGAACAGGGAGGGGTTCCATATTTGAAAAACGGATGCTTGAGCCACAGCAGGGATTATTCGAAACTGATGGACACACAGCAGGGCCCTCACCGCTCAGACAGCCTTGTTATCCTACACTATACAGCCTTTACAGGTTGAGCCACTATTACTGGGATGAGGAGGTACGTCCCCCACTGTTTTTTTTTTTTTCTCCCTCCAATCCCATCTCTTTCTCCTTCTCATTCGTCTGTGCAGTAATCTTTTCTGTTTCTTGATACAGTCCTCCCCACAAACAAACACCTGTCTTCTGGTCCTGGTGGATGCTTTCTACAAGCACTTTCTGACCTTCTGAGTGCGGATGTCTCAGAGCAGCTGCTCCAGCTAAAGACTCTACTGACTTCTTCAGAGGAAAAGGTGTTGCTCATTTCCTACATGGCTGTGTTTAAGTTTTACTTCACTTTACTTGAGTTGACGTTTTTCAGATATTAAGTTATTTATCTTACATTTCAACCTTCCATTTCAAATCTCTAATTTTGTTCTGTTTCTCACTTTCTAATTCCTCCCTTTCTCTGGTGCTGTCAAGTTGAGTGGAAGTTTGTAGATGACCCAAATGCAGAGACAAAGGCTGAGGTGGTATATTGGAGATTTATTGAGGGCTGATGGCAACAGAAGCATAAATCCAGAAATAAAGAAACAACTAAAACACAGGACCCACAACAAAGGAAACACAGAGCTTCAGGGGGGAATTAAGAGAATCCAACAAAGAGTTACTGCAGAGGTGGAGTATATGCCAAACACGACAATGAAGGGAGTAATAAACTGACTGTGAGCGGGTTTGGACAGAAGTAACTAGAAGGGAGCTAAGGGGAGAGGAGAGTGCAGCTGTCATAAGGTTCAATTTGCATGTTTCTAAGCCAAAACAAGGCTTTGTTTTGGTCCGCTCTATAAAGCCTCATTTCAATTTTTGACATTTTAAATTGAAAGAGCTTCTTGGATGGGAAGCAAAAGAGTCTAGTATATTGTTGACTATGAACTGGATGACTGAGAATCTTCACAAGCAACAAACCAAAACATCAAAGTATAAAACGAAATGACCCAACCAAGGTGGGCGACAACGAAACTAGTGTCTTTAGGAGATGACAACAAAGAAGAGATCCAAAAAGGGCAGCCGGAAGGCCAGCGACAACAGTCCCTGGACGACAGTGACGAAGAACAGTAAGTGGAGAATGTTTGGGGGGCACTGTCTGTAGTGCAGGAACCTTGGGGGCCGGTGTCAATGCCAGCTTGTTAAGCAATGAGCTTTCCTGACTTGGGTCCTTTGGAGATATATACAGTTGGATAACTGTAAAATCAGCAGCTCGGTGAGACCAAAACAAATATACTAGCTACTAGCCACCTCCTGCACTGGTCTCAGTGCAGGAGGTTGGAAACCAAAGGACCCTAACTAAATTAATATCTCTATTGGATAATGTCTCCCACCCCATGCATGAAGCTGTTGCTGAACTGGAGAGCTTCTTCAGTGACAAACTGCTGCACCCTAAATGCATCAGGGAGCGTTATCACAGATCCTTCCTCCCAGCAGCTTTAAGACTCTATAACCATCACTGTTCCCAACAACCTTAATAAGTTGCTACATTCATGCTGATTTTGCACAGTTTCTATCTTAGTCAGTAAAATAACATGCTGCTGTCATTTTGCACATCTCTGATGTTGCTGCTATTTTCAAATATTCAGAACTGTAAAGATGTCCATCACTGTATATGGGTTATTTATTTTAGCTGAGTATTTATATTGTTAAAACACTTTAAAGTACAGTATTTCATTTATTTTTTTTACTTTTCACTATTGTTATTCCTATACGCTTTTCTAAGATCCACATTTGTATTTCCCATTGTTGTGGGACAACAATGGGATTTTCTATTCTATTCTATTCTATTCTATTCTATTCTATTCTATTCTATTCTATTCTATTCAAAATTACTTAAGAAAAATTGGTCCCTTACAAGAAAAAGAGAAATTTACAACTGCTTTAAACTTTAAATTTTCAGACATATATGCTTCTGTTATATGGGGACGCATTCCTTCAACATCTAAGATGTAGTCCTTTTTTTTAGCGGTATAAATTTATATTTTTTATGTCTGCTTAGAGGGCTCAGAGAAGAGGGCAAGGCAAAACTAGATTAAGAAATACCAAGCTGAGACCTGGCAGCTGTCTGCACTGACCGAGACTGCTGGGGAAGTTGTTTGTCTGCCAACTGCAGCAGGAAGGCATTCATCTCCTGTAGGCTGCGTTAAGCACGAATAAATGATCGGATCTATAGTGTGTAAGTCACTGTTGCAGCAACAGCTCTAAAAATAACCCGTACGTAGCCACGGGCTTGTTGCTTTAGTATTTCTTTAAAAAAAAAGGAACAGGTTCGAGTGCTGCTGCTCGGCCCCAGTAGATATGAAATCAAAGCCAAGGAATGTTTTGATTCTGACGGCCAGCTGGTGATGCCGGGAGACGGCAAGGTCGTCTGGGTTACGGCTTGAAACCGGCAGCAGTTAGTGGCGCTGCCTCAGCAGTTTGTTGTCAAGCGGGTCCATCTGGCGGGCAACATCAGGATTGCTCATTTAGAGACACTGTCGTGTTTGTATTCCCATTTTATTTATTATTTTTATGGTTGCAACGCTCACCTTCATCTGGCTACATTTCCCCCTTGAGCCACAGTGGCGAAGCTAGATGGGGGGCCATGGCACCCTTAGCCAATCATTGGCCACCCCCACCATTTTTTCCCATCTAATAGAGATGGTAGCAGCAGTAATACTCTCAAGTGGAATATTGAAAACATCTATATTGTTCATGTAGTAACAATTATCTGACAACAATAAGACTGTGTTTGATTATGCACATCAATATACTAACATTACAGATGATAAGTACAGAATTCATGCCCTTTTCAGAACTAGATTTTGTTTTCAATGGGGTGCAGAGAAAATAATGTGCCTCTGCAGGTCATCTAGGAGTCTTCAGTGAAATCATAAAAATAACTATTTTAATATAAAAAATATATATATATATATCAATTTAATGCAAAATGAGTATTGGTAGGTAAGTAATGGAAATGGAAAAGATGTCCGCCCCAGAACTCAAACCTGAAATAATTTTATCCACTATACCTTTTATCTACAAAGCACAGATGTCTAAATATAAATGCGTCTATTTGTTAGCAAAGGTTATAGGAAAGTATACTTTGTCTTTATTAAGAACATATGGATGTTTCGCTCATTAATTGTCCTGTTGGAACAGTGTAGATTGACACTGAGGTTCTGGCGCCTATCAACTTTCAGCCACCCCTCATTGTACATTGGTTATTGCCTGGCCACCCTTATAAAAATGTTCTGGCTACGCCTCTGTTGAGCCATCCCATGACACACTTCCCCACCTTGTTCAGTCCAGATGAGAGGAAATGTTTGCAGGAACGGTGCAAATAAGGCAGGTTGCTGCTAGAAAGAACCCCCCATCCTGTGCAATAGCCCGTTAGAAATTATTTAGCTTTTATTTTTCTACTCCCTCTCTTCCTTCAAGATCAATGTGTGCATATATATAAGTGTATCTTGCCATGTTTATGAGCGACACTGCCCACCCACGGAGCTCATCAGCTCTCACTAGTGTGCGTGGAACTCAAGCCCCCGGCCCGTTCGCTGAAGAATAGCCATCGTTAAATATTCATCCTCTGTTCCCGGTGGCACACTTCTCCTCCCTGCAGACCGACCCCTGCCGCTTTCAGCTCAAGCTAGAAGAGCATAAATGCATACAGCAGTGTGGGCAATTAGGATTAAGAAAATATAAGAAGGACTTTTCTTTCATTTTTTTTTCTTCTTCATTTTCTTTTTGACCTCTAGCCTAAGAGGATGGGGAAACGTGACTACGGAGCACCCGTGACGTGAAGTCTTAAAAGAGGTATGTGATGGAGAGCATGGATCTTAGAGCCTACAATAGGATATGCATGCACTTTCTAGAGTTGGTTCTCACAGTGTCTCTGCAGAGGCGTAGCCAGAACATTTTTATAAGGGTGGCCAGGCAATAACCAATGTACACTGAGGGATGGCCGAAAGTGGATAGGCACCAAAACCTCATCTACACTGTTCCAACAGGAAAATTATGAGCAAAACATCCATATTTTCTAAATAAAGACAAACTATACGTTCTCACAGCCTTAGCTAAAAAGTAGACGCATATATTTAAACATCCGTGCTGTCTAGATAAAAGGTATCTTGGATCAAATTCTTTCAGGTTTGAGTTTTGGGCAAACTTCTTTTCCATTGTCATTACTTAACTACTTTTATCAATAATCATTCTGCATAAATTTATATTTACAAGTACTAATATCTACATAAATTGATTATTTAATAAGTTTTTATTAAAACATTTATTTATCTATAATTTCACTGAAGACTACTAAGTGACTTGCAGAGACATTTTCTCTTTACCCCATGAAACACAAAATCTATTTCTGAAGAGCATGCATTCTGTCCTTATCATCTTTAATGTTAGTATATTGATGTACATAATTAACCAGTGTTTTTGTTGTAAAGTTATTGTTAATATATGAAAAATGTTTTGAATATTACACATGAGAGTATCACTGCTGCCACCATCTGTATTAGAGGGAAATTAATGGTAGGGTTGGCCAGTGATTAGCTTTGGGTGGCCATGGCCAGAGTAAAAAAAGCTTTTAGTTTGCACAGCAGCCAATTGTCACATAACATAGCATTTCTTAAGGTAAGGATGATTATTCTGGCTTATCTCAGGAATAAATACATTTCTGTAGACACTGCCATTATAAATACATTTCTGTAGACACTGCCATGGCCACCCCTGCCCCCCATCTAGCTCCGCCCCTGATCCTCTGCCCCACAAGGTGAATGTTTACAAAAGAAAAAGTATTGATCAAGGCCATCTTTTTTTTTTAGATATCCTCATAAGTGGTGCATTCACATCAATTTTACACCACATGCGAAACAGGATCAAAGTAAACTTTTTATATTTGAATTATTATGTCCAATTGTGCATGCTGTACTGAAAACTTGCTGCTGGTCGGGTTTAACTCATCCGAAACTGTGGTATACGTGTCATTTGCCTCAAGAAAGATTTAGTATACTTAGTTGCAAAATAAGGAAGTTTGAAATATCTCTTTGTAGTTCTATGGTGGGATTTTGTTTTTCTCTGCATGTGACCCATCCTTTAGGGAGCAGTAGGCTGCCACACTGAATAGTGTCTGGGGAGTTTCTGGGGTGAAGTATCTTCCAGTCCTCAAGGAACCCTCAGTGACAGCCTGAGTTTTTCAGCCTGCAATCTTACGGCCTTTCCAGACAGCAACTGCCCCACTTCCTCATGCAAATATGCATGTATTAATTGTAATTAAGAGGTAATAAACACAATAATCATTGCATAATGTGCTAAAGTTTTTATAGGTCTCAGTTAAAAATGAAGTGGGTGACAATAAATCTGAACAAGGGCTTATGGTTGCATATGCATTTCTTTAAAGCTCTTTGGAACTTGGATCTGTAATAACACCAAATTCAATCTAATAGTCTTTAGCTCCAAACTCTTAATAAATCACACTTCATATTTGAGTGCAAAGTTGACGCATAGTTAATGCCCCAGACTGTGCCAGGCCTTTAGCCCCAGAAAGCTTACAGTGGATGCTGCACAGTGGAAACCTACTGCTGCTTTAGGGATGGGCTAACAAACAGCATGTAAAAGTTGCTATGAAGAATAAAGATGTTTTTTATTATTATTATTATTATTATGCTTTTTAACTAAACTATGTTGGAAGATACAAATATCTCTCTCCTGTTCCTATAGTATCATCTGAGATACTGACACTATCTATGTCAATTTGTAAACATCATGACATTTTGCTACAAAAGAAGGTTTTGTAGCAAAATCTGAACTTAATCAGCTCAGATTAACTCCAAAATACGAGCGCTGCAGGTGTTGATCTGTTCCACTAGATAGCAGCAGATTGCTATGTGTGTGTGTGTGTGTGTGTGTGTGTTTGTGTGTGTGTGTGTGTGTGTGTGTGGGTGTGTGTGTGTGTGTGCGTGCGTGCGTCCATGTGTGTGGTGGTGGTAGTGTGTTGGGGGGCAAATTGTGTGTTAACTGACAGAGATGATCTCTTGCTTCCCCTCAGGACCTGAATGCTTTTGATGAGGCTCATCATGTGCACCTCTGTTGTAATTCTACTTTGTTCTCCCAGGCATGTATTCTGGTGTCTCTATGCTGTTTCCTCTTTACAAATTCTATCAAAAGATGGAGGACCACCTGCCAGCACCAATTGCTTTGGGAAGGTGGAAAACTGGCTGCCTACATTTAAAGTTTTTTTTTTCTTTTATTCTAACAGCCACATGAGCCGCAAGACAAACTGTGGGATAAGGAAAAAAAAGTATTGTGCATAGAAAGAATCAAGCTTTTTTTAAAGTGTCTTTGTGAAACCTTGTGCAAACATGCATTAACATGGACTACATGGTTTGCAATAATTAGATAGACAAGCATTCTGAAAGATCCAGATCTGGCAACCTTACACCTGTACCCTGTAGTTGGACAGATCTGGCAATCTGACCCCTTCTCTTGGGAAGAGGGATAATTTGGTTGATGGCACTAATAATCACAGCCCTGTTACTGATCCTTTACTTGCTGGACCTCTGTAAGTTTGTGAGAGTCAATCTTGAGTTACTGATACCTTAGAGGGAAGACGTCATATCTTTAACAACTCCCAGCTTTTCCCCATTTCCTGTCTTAACACATGTAGAAATAGGTTAGCAGTTGAGGCATACAGTAGCTCGTTTCTGTTTGATTTAAATGCAGAAAGTATATATATATATACATTAAAACCTGAGTTTAATGATTACTTGGTATTTGTAGATTTGACATCATGTTAATACTAATCAAGGTAATCTTCTGCCGTTCAGAGGATAAGCCAATCATGCTTATCTTCTGTCCGGACGTTTTGTATTATTTATGCCCCGCCCCCTCAGCCACTCAGATATCTCAAGTTTCAACTGCAGAGCCAGATGACAAATTAAGGCTCCTTCCATGACCGGGAACAAGGAACTGTCCAAACACACACACACACATAACCACACAGATGCTTGCACATAAGTGCACACAGACAAATGCAACTCATCTCCTGTCTCTCTTACTTGCACACATTTGATATCACATTCTGCACAGGATGCTGTTTTGAGTGAGGAAATGTGTTGCAGGTATTAGTGAAGGACATGTAAAGTCAGAGGAAGACACACCTTGCTATCTGAAATTATTATTTTCTGCGTTCTTCTTTCTGGATCAATAAAGAAGAGACTTGTGATCATATCAGGAGCCACCTTACTTGAAGACTTTAGAGCCTGACCACAACCAAGTCAGGTCTTCTTCAATTCTGATTGTCTTTCAACAAGGAGAAAGACAACAATTGGATGCTAAAATTGTCAACATTGTCACAGGAACTTGATATTGGCTACACATCTGATCACTGAGAAGGTAAAACCTATAATTTAAAATGTTGTATTCCATTTTTACATTTGGCAAAATTCACTTGGAACTTGGAACTAAAGCTGTAATGTCTTGTTTTTTTTTAAGTTTTAAGACTTAGACTTTGACTTAAACCACTATAATAAATCGCACCAGGGGCATTTCGTTTGAGCAGTATAGGAGGAAAAATAAATATATAAATAGATTAATAAATAAACATGTAATAACATTAAAATAAGATAATTAAAAAGAAAAAAAAAACGTAAAAGGGAGCTTGAGGAACAGAATAAATAATAATAAAAAAGTAATGATGAATTGAATTTGTTACATTTGGAGAAACGTTGGACAAATTATTGCCATATTTTCAGTACATTTGGTTTCTAAGCACTTTAAAGTGGCCTTGTTTGATAGTTCTCTTGTCTTTCTATATGTCTTTCATAGCTGTTGTTTTTAAACCCTGGTGGTTTTTCACTAACTTTAATTCAAGTCCATGGGTTTAATCATGAAAAACTTTTATGTAGTTTGTGTGATTAAATCCATGTAAAGAACTGGTGGGAGATTATTCGTCACACATAACCAGTACCTGAAAGTAATTTCTATAGGAAATATATTTTTTTATGTGACAGAGGCTGCTGAGCAGTTAATTTATTTTAATAGAAGAGCAGGAAATTATGTTACCTACTGTCTTACCAATGTGATTTTTCTGTTAAATGAATTCTCGTCTATTTTTACTGAAAAATAATCATGGGTGAGGTTACCAAGTTCCCTTACCAAGTTTCTTCTTGTTTTTTGAAGATGGAGGTATACACAACCTGTAAATATTTTACTTATTATTATCTTGTTTCTGGAATACTTTGTTTTCTTTGGAATTTGTATTACAACCAATTTAGTAAAAATTAACAAAACAAGTTTTATGAAGAAATTTCACTTGGGAAAAAATCCATATAGGTTCTAAAAAAAACTTGACAATACTCTAGAGGGTGTCAACATTTCCAATTTTCAAACACAATGTAAGAAAAAATAAAAAAAAGGAAAGGCCCAATTAAAACTTATACAGTATTGAATATTGTTGTTCAGTTCTACCCTCTTCAACGCCTTTGAAGAAAGTGAGATGCTTGAATAAATCTAGATTTTAGTGGTTTTACAAGAAATGTGTTTTTAAAGACTGCAAGTATGAGCTCTTTTGTATCCACACAGGTGACTTCATGGACACTAGATTTGAACAGTGTGGAGCTCATAAGAACAGGTGGATTTCTTCTCAAACTAATGTTGAACCCTCACAAGGTCAAAGTGCAAAATCATACAGTCACATCTAAAACAAAAAAATACTTTAAAGGTTTGTTAAAGATAAGATTTTATTTGCGCATCAGTGGCTATCATTGTGGCTTTGCAGACCTAATTTCACTTTTTTCTTTCTTTTTGTTTTAAGGTCAGCATCACTGAATATTCTACTAGGGTCATGGTGTAATTCCAGCAACTGCTCAAAATGCCTGGCAAGAAAGACAATAAAAAGGACACCAAGAAAAGTGGAAAACCTGAACCGGAAAAAAAGAAAGAGGATGAAAAAAAAGCTAAGGATGACAAAAAGGGAGGAAAAGATGACAAAAAAGCTGGAAAGGATGACAAGAAGGGTGGAAAAGATGATAAGAAAGGTGGTAAGAAGGGAAAAGAAGAGCCATCCAAAGGAAAAGATGATGGTAAAAAAGGAAAAGACAAGGGGAAAGGTAAAAAAGTAGAGTCTGAGGAGGAAGAGGAGGATCTGAGTGATGAAGAAGAGGATGAAGAGTTTAGTGAAGACGAGGATGAGGAGGATGAGGAGGATGACAGAAGGAGAAAAGGTCGAGGCGGTAAAGGGGACAAAGACAAGAAACGTGGGAAATCTAGAGACGACTACTCTGATGAGGATAATGAAGACTATGATGATGAGGAGGATGACGATGAAGATGAAGTGGCTCACAGTAAATCTAAAAAGAAATCTAAGGATGATCGTCACCAGAAAGGAGGAAAATCTGATGTTGATGCAAAAAAGAAAAAAGGCAAAAAAGAGGAAACAAAGGCTCCAGTTAAAGAACTCCCAAAGAAAGGTCTAAAGAACATGTCAAAAATGTTTATGAAGTTTTCTGGCATAAAAAGGCGCAAAAACAGCGTAAAGAAACTAAAAAGCACATCACGATTGTTTCTTGGTTTGGGAAGGAGGAAGAGCCGGCTTGCTAAGAAAAAACGACGAAAGTCTATGATGAAAAACACATCTCGATTCATGATGAGATTTAAAACAAGTCAAAAGAAAAAGAAGGAAAAAGAAGCCAAAGAGAAGGCAGCAGCTAATGGAGGGAAAAAACCCACATACATGTTACTTCGTCTTGGAGGTGGAAATTCAAATAAGAAAAAAGGCAGCTTCTTTAGAGGGCTATTTAAAAAGCAAGATGGCACCAGTGATGACTTCAAGAACAGTAGTCTATTGGTTGGTAAGGTTGCTGCTGCAACCAATTGGCTTACCAAACGATTTCTGTCAAAAAAAATGCACGAAAATTCAGGTCATTATGGCTTAGGTGTTCGTAGAGGAAATAACCGACATTCTAGCTCCCGGCGGTTTGTGCATGGTTACCACAACAATGGTTATGAGTTTGGGGAGGAAGATAACGATTATGACCAGCAATATATAGACAGCCAGAGAGGTTACAGGTATGAAGATGGCTATGGTGATTATGGAGTTGAGTCAGCACCAAGAATTGGAAGAAATGGTCAATATAGCTACTATGAAAATGAGACTGAAGGTGCAGACTATCAAGACCTTGGGTACTATGAGGAAGATCAATTTTATGATCCAAATGGTGAATATTATGATGATAGACTTTACATTTACAATGAACCTTATTTCCCTGCCCAAGGGTATTATGACACTCAGGAACCAAATTATAATGGGTACCAGCAACAGCAGGCTATGTATGGAGATGAAGCCCTTGATTATTATGCTCAAGGTCACATATATGGAGGGGAGATGGGAGGATTTCTTGAACCTCAGCCTCCACTTTATTATGATGAAAATGGACAGGGAGCTTACTATGCACATGGACAAACGGGTTACTCTGACCTTGAGCAGGCAGGTTATTATGGGGATCCTTACACTCCAACTATGGAAATGCAAGTAGGATTTCAACCAGATTATCAGCTTGGGTATAGTGAGGCTGGGATGCATTACCAAGACTTGAACTCCCAACAGACAACATTTCCACTTGGAGGCCAACCGGTGTATGGTTTTGAAGTTCCAGGTGTAGATAATGTGGAAAGCCTGAGTGGGGAACAATATGCATTTCAAATGAATCAAACTGCGGAGGACTTTGATGGAATTCACACAGGAGACATTACATTTAAAGTTCCTAGACCTCAAGTGCGACTGTTTGGAAAAGAGAGACTAGAAGTTCCTTTGCCTCCTCCACCTATTCTGCCTCCAGATCCAGAGTTTGAAGACATGTCAGATATCCAGTATGAAGACCAGATTTCTCTTGCACCATATCAACTTGGAGACATGACATCATTTCAGCAGCAAATGCCGGTATCGGAACAACAACTACAACAAATACAATTAACACAACAGATGATGTCACCACAGCAGCAGATAATGTTTCAACAAGAGCATAGTATGTTACCTCAAATGATGCCTACACAGATGTCACCACAACAGCAATTGGCACCCCAGCAAATTATCTCTCCACAGCAGCAGATGATATTTCAACAAGGGAATGGTATGTTACCTCAAACAATGCCTACACACATGTCACCACAACACCAGTTGATGGCCCAGCAACCTATGTCCCAACAGCAGCAGATGATGTCAGAGCAATTGTTCCAACAACAACCCATGTCTCTACAACCACAGGTAATTTTAGTTATAGTCTGTCACTGTTTATTGCCAGGATGGAGCATCTATTCTGATACAGCATATAAAACAAGACAGTAATTGGAAACAAAATGATGTGTCCAGGTTGTAAAGAATATATATTTAATGTTTTAGCTGTGCTCAGCTTGTTGCACAATATATAGGTCTCACTGTAGTATGCCCTATGGATTATATGTGACTAAAGGTTGAGACTCTGTTCAAGAGAAAAACACTGTAATATCGAGCACTTAAAAAGAAATGGGGCAAAAAAGGTTTACTAGCCAAGCCAGCCTCTTGCCATAACTCAGTTTGTGAACTCTGGTCCTGTGAGGACTACATTTTTTAGGTTGGTTTCTGCCTGAATGTACTGTACAAATGTCAAGATGTCTTTTTGTCTGCCACCAAATTCTGCATGTTGATGATAGCTTATTTATTGAAATCAAATCTTAAAAGCTGCGCATGTGACAAACATCACAGTAGTCAGATTGGCTTTGCCCATGCTTGTCCTGGGGCTAGCTGATTGAGCTTACTCTAAGACATGCTCTAATATGCTATATATTTATCAAAGGTATACAGGTAATACTGGTCAGGCTATTTTACCAATGAAGCACTTGCAGTAGTGCAGGAGTTGAAAAACAGCCTTTAGCTTTTTAGGGTTTAAACATAGAAAAAGACATAGTATTTATCAGGTTAGTTAGTTTATTTAAATTTTAACACTGGCATTTACCTTGAAAATTAAAATGCATCCATAGTATTGCTTGTAATGCAAATAAAATAGCCTAAGATTGATATTTAGTCGCTTTGTTTTAAGCATAATTCTATATTATTGAATACCTTATAAATTTTATAAAATAGTAAAATATTATTAATTTGGTAATTTTATAGCAGTCTTTTATTTTTTAATCTACATCTTTTCGCAGCTGCAGATGATGACAGATCCAATGATGATACCACAGCCGCCGGGTTACAACCTCCCAACAGTCCCAACACCAACAGCAATGATAATTAAACAAGCAAGCATGTCTCCTCAACCTGCTCGTCGTATGCAACCTTCGACTCCATCCCGCCGCTCGGTCATTATTCCCTCCCCGCAAATGCAGCGCCATCCTTCTGCCGTGGGTTCACCACCACCCTCCCCTATTGCTGCAAGAAGGCAGATCCCCTCACCACAACCTTCCATTAGGGGTGGGTTCATTAATTCTCACAGACCTCCATCTATTTTGTCTAGGCAAATATCATCTTCTGCTTCTCCAGTTCTACATCAGGGAGTGCAGCCTCATAGGTCACCTTCTCCTATGGCCCACGTGCCCTCACCCTCCCATTCTCCTCGTACATCACTAATTCGTGGTAGTCCGCCAACTTTGGAAAGAGGACCAGTGAGGCAGCGTTCTCCACCTTCATCACCCCGCCTTTCCATGGGGAGACAAAGTCCACAGCCGTTAATCTCTCCAACTCGAAGTCCATTGGGAAGGACAAAGATGCAAAAGCCACCTTCACCTTCTCTTTCCCCAGGTCTTACATCGCCGCCTCTCTCTCCAAGATTAAGTCGAAGGCCCTCTCCTACTCCTTCCCGCCATAGTTTATCACCTAAAGGGCCTCAGCAAGCTCCATCCTCACCTACACTTTCTCGTCGTTCCACTCGGCTGCTCAGGGACCCTACACCATTGGCCAGGCCAAGGAGATTAGGAAATGTTCCATTAGGTACTGTCAGGCCCTCACCCATGGGCCTAAGAGGGCGACCAGTTCCACCACCAACTCAGAATGTGCGTCCATTTCGTGCCTCTTCAATAAGAAGTAATAGATCTTCTGTTCTTACCATAGACTCCTCCCTTCATTCTTCTCCTTTCCATTCTCCTCTGATGGCCCACCGTGCTCCCCTGGGAAGAAGAGAATCTAGACATATTCCTGTTCGCCCCATTGCTCGAGGGCGTCCCCTTAGGGTGCAACAGTCAATAAGAAGTATGCCTCCTTCCTCCCCGCAGCCTTCCCTTAAACATATGTCACGCAGTCCATCCCCACGCCTTTCTCCTCGGCTGAATCATCAGTCCAATGTGTTGGATTCTTATGCTGGGCCTAATGGTGAGCCATTGCAACAATTTTTTGCCCCGTCTTCTGACAGGTTATCCTTGCAAAATCACACAGTTAGAGAAGAATCCAATATTTCTCCAATTCAAAGACCTCAGTCCGTGTATGCCCAATCTGTACCTTCATCTCCATTGCTCTCTGGAGCCATGAGACATAATCAAGCAATGAGAGGCATGGCCTCTTTTCAGACTCCACCATTACATTTACAGTATGGACCAACTGTCCATATGCCATATGACTATATTTCTGAACCTGACCCTGCACCATTGCTTCAAGATGCGCTGCATAACCAACACTTTGTTGGTCCCTCCTCTCCCATGTTATCCAGTTCTTTACGGAGTATTCGACCAGATGCTTTTTCAGTACTTGGACCAGAAGCAGCTCAAGTCGTGGGCATGGGTCAGATGGTTCCAGGATTAGTAGATGCTCATGATTCTACACAGCAAAGACCAATTTCACCTTATGAACAGCCTTTGCTCCCTCCTTCACAAACTCTCTCTGGAGCTCTACAAAACCAAACAGTGAGGGAAGCATCCTACATTTCTCCTCTTCACAGACCTCCGTCTTCATATGCCCCGTCTTTACCCTCATCTCCTTTGCTCTCTGGAGCCATGAGACATAGTCAGGCAATGAGAGGCATGGCTTCATATCAGACTTCACAGTTACAATCCTTGTATGGACCAACTATTGGTCCAACATATGATTACATTTCTGAGCCAAGACAAGCACCATTGCTTCAAGATGCACTGCAAAACCAAACTGGGTTGCATAATGTGTCTAATCTAAAATCGCCTATGATGCAACGTCGTAATCCTTATGCCCCAGCTGGGCCTCAGCTTCACAGTGCTCTTCAACAGAACCCGAATCTCCGCCAAGCATCCTTTCAGACACCTGTGCAACTTAGAAGATCCTCAGTGGTTTCTAGGTCACCCTCTTCCCCTATGTTGGGAAGAGCCCTGCAAAACCCTCAGTTGATGCAGGCATCATACCGGCTACCAGAGAGAACCCTGATGAGCCCTTATACAAATCCCAGGTCTTCCCCATTGCTTGGTCATGCATTGCAAAACCAACAAGTCAGAAGTGCCTCATATATAATGCCTGATGGATCAGTTATCAGGGTAAGTAATAAATTGAAATAGATTTGCATTTATGTATATCTTCTCAAAGGTTAATGTTACTACCAGTTCTAATTTAGTTTTTCGACTCCTCAAATTGAACAAAAACAGGACCCACGCCTACTTCATAAGCCAATGTCACCCAACCTTTCTGGAGCCCTTCAAAACCAAAATCTGAGAACAGCTTCATATACTCTTCGAGATGGCAGCATCATGGATCCCAGACAGAAAGTAACAATTACTTCTAGTTCCAAACTTTACATACAATGAAATAATTTGTTCATACATGTTTCAGTTACATATCATCCTTACAATCACATTGTTGATCATTAATACACATATCTTTCTGTTTCAGCACCCTATTTCGCCAAACCTTAGTAAGGCCTTAAATAACCCAGCCCTACGAGAAGCTTCTTACTCTCTTCCCGATGGTACCATTGTGATAGACTCAAAAACAGAGAAGACTCCCAACCTCACAGCAGCACTTCAGAACCCTTACCTCAAAGGTGCTTCGTACACCCTCCCGGATGGCACTATTATCATAGACCCACGGAAGCCTACCTCTCCAAACCTGTCTAATGCTCTTCAACAATCATCTTTGCGGAATGCTTCGTTCACATTACCACAGGGGGTTCGAGACCCAAATACTCCAGTATCACCAAATCTGGCAAAGGTTAATTGTAGATTTAGATTTTTATGTCTATCCTTATTTTCATACTATTTGTGCGTGCTATGGTTTTAAGTTTCTAAAAATTGACATAAATACTTTGTTCTAATCTGCTGATTCTTCTATTTTATTGCACTCACTTTTACATAACCCTCCTGCCTGTCTAGGCTCTAGGTAATCAAGCCTTGAAAGCTGCTTCATACACCCTTCCAGATGGAACTATTATTGTGGACCCAAGAAAGCCAAAGAGTCCAAATCTGACAGCAGCCCTGCAAAATCCATATCTTAAAGGCGTATCCTATGCCCTTCCTGATGGAACCATAATCATCGACCCAAGAAAACCAGTTGGACCTAATCTGTCCACAGTAGGTGTCTTCTCTATTTAACCTTTGGTAGAGGTGAAGAAATTAAGTTGTTAAGAAGTTTAAATCAGAGTTAGTTTATGATAGAATAATACTGCCTTAAATCTACATAGTATGTTTGATGCTTTGAATCATAATGAGTTGTATGCAGTAAAAAAAAAAAAAAAATCAGTTTGGAGATAGGCAAAGTTGACAGAAGTATGCCCCAATGACTGGGACTGTGAGTGGTTTAAAAAGCATTGACTAAGAGGGTAAAAAATGCTTACAAAAGATTTCCTTAATGCTGATAATCAATTTCCATTTACTTCATATTTTTTATGCTCTTTATAGGTTTATCAAATGAATATGTAAAAGTTGCCATTTTAATGTCAAACATGTTTTGCAGGACACCGTAGGCTATTTTTTATGGCCATTGTAATATTGTAAGTATTTTTCTCTGATCCAACACCTCTAGGCTCTTCTGAATCAAAACCTTCGTACTGCAACATACCAGCTCCCTGATGGTTCTTTAGTATTGCCTGGTCAGAAACCATCCACTCCAAACTTGGCAGCTGCTCTTAGGCAAAATCAGGGACTCCGTTCTACTGGCCTTTACCATCTCTCTGATACCTCAGCTTTGTCTGCTGTACCCAAACCCAGAAGCCCCAATGTTGCCTCTGCACTGCAGAATGAAGAACTACGTGGTGCCACTTACAGGTGTGAAGTTATACTTTTTTTAATAAACTAGGAACTTACGTAAATGACCGAGCTTTCCATAATGTGGCAAAGAATATCTTCAGCCACCAAGTGTCTAATGAGGCATTTGGGTCTGTCCCCCAAAGAGTTTACTCCAAGGTCCATTGATGAACTGCCTGTTTATGATACATTAATTCTGCTTTATAACATTTTCCATTACCAACACTTTTGTTTGAATATACACAGAAAAAAGCAATGATACCTGTAAACAACATTTAATTGGGTTTTAAAGTAAAAGGTATGGTACAAAAAGGCATCTATTCGTACTCGTCGTCTTCCACTTATCCAGGACAGAGTCGTGGGGACAGCGGTCTCAGTAGACTCTCCAAGGAAGTCTCTCTAAAGACATCTATTCAATCAATTCAGTTTATTTATACTTTATAGCAACATTTCACAACACATATTATCTCAAGGCACTTTGCATAGACAACACACTCAGATTGGTTAAAAGTTTCTGTCAAGGAAAACCAGTTGAGTGCATCCACTTATTGACTCCAACATCTAAAAACAGAGATGTCGATGGCAGCAGCACAGCTAATATTTCAGTCCAGGATGTAGGGAGTCACAGCTGAACAGGAAAAGACCACATTAAACTACTATGATGAGAAAAAGCAGAGATAACATAAAGTTATAAGTGGAACTTAACAAATACTGTCAAACTGGAGAATTGAAATGAAATTAAGCAGAATGAAGAAAAGTGGTCCCTATGTTATCCAGCAGCCTAAACATATAGCAGGATAAATATAGAACATAACTCAAAATAACTGATAACCCAAAACGCATAATTAGAAATCATGTTTTTGGAATGGAAGGAAAGACCTCAATATTCAGTCATATAAAAGTTTTAAAAAACTTTTAGCTTTCAAGGAGAAATTAAGTAGTAAAAGGCCAGTTTAATTCCTGGAGTCCTTGATCTTATATTTAACAAGTATAGTGTAGCTCTTTACTAAAATTCCTTTACAGTATTATTTTTCTCACAGGCTCCCAGATGGCTCTCTTCTCACACGCCAGTTCCACAACCCAAAACTGTCTGATGCCATCCAAAACCAGCAGCTTCGTTATGCTTCATACACTGTGCCAACAGAACTTCAGGGGGAGGACCATCGTTTTGCTGTAATACCTCCATACGGGCCACGATCTGGCCACTGGGCCAGGAACGTTAGAGGTGGAGGTGAAAGTGGGGATGATGTTTGGGCGGCAGAAAGAGTTTTGCCACATGGCACTCTTCAGAATTTATCTAAGTGGTCTATGTACAAAGAAGATGGGGTGTTGGAAGGATATACACCAAACCCTCAGGTTGTGGACAAACAACCTCAGAACCAAGAGTGGACTCCTAGCAGAGCCAGAGTACCAGGCCAAAGCTGGTATGATAAGGTATCTAACTTCATTCAGTGTTTCCCAGCCTTTTTTGACTTGTGTACCCCTTTGGGCATTTTGTCTTACCATGAGTACCCCTCTCAGTCAAATGTTATTTTCCTGTCAGGTAAAAAAAATAACACAAGTATGTTGCCATGAAGTTAGTAAGGATTGAAATAAAATAAAAAATAAAATCATGTTATAAACCAGTATTTATAAAACAGGAACTCCTCCGAGTAACTTCCTTATAATCACTTTTAAACTTGATGCATTAGGAACAAAACATAGAGAAGAAAAAATATAGTTAGACTGACATCATTAGTTTTACTTTGTTTTCATCAAGACACCTGAGCTTTGATGAGATCTGATAGATCAGTGTGAAATACAGCAGGTACCAGGCTGGTCTCTACATCCAGTCTGTTCTTCTGCCTGGTTTTGATGTGTGTCACAGCTGAAGGTGAACTCAAACATATAAGAAAAATTTACTGTTTGGTTGATAAAAGCTTGTTTATTTTTTCAATTGGGTCCTCACAAAGCAAAACTGATTCAAGCCCTATTTTAATTTACTACCTAAGAAATAAAAAATTTTCATGTACCCCTTGCAATGCACTCATGGACCACTAGGGGTACAGGGGTGCCTTCCCCCGGTTGGGAATCACTGAACTAGACTATAAATATTCTATAACAATTTATTTGCCAGCTCTGAATTCAACAGTGATTATATTTCTGAAGCTTAGAAAATGTTGTGTTGTTTTATGTCTCTAATACCACTATAATTGTCTATTAATTGTGTCCAGATCTATTCTATAATAAGCATGCCAACAACAGCCCACAGAGTGGTACGCTGGGCAGAGGGAATGGAAGACATGACTCAGCTCCCGTAAGCACAATTCAGACCAATATAAATATTGGGCATTAACTGCTGTTATACTTTTTTCAGTGGATGTGTAATTTGAGAAAGCAATAGCCATTAAGTTTTATTATCCATTAATTCAGTGCGCTTTTCGGACCTCATTAGCTTTTTGTTTGCTTCACCACATAAGTTATTTTGTGTAAAACTAACAATGATGAATTTGTAGGAAAAAATACCCTGTTTGTCTTTAAGTAAAAATAATGAATAGTGGATTTCAGCATCACTGCAGGGCTGCTGATAATTTGACTATATAACTCAGTGTTTTTGTTTGTTGTTTGTTTGTTTTGCGTTGTTTTACTTTATTTCAGGGAACTGAATGAAACCACAGTTGTGATGAACCTGAAGAAACGCTTTGACCACGAACTTATATACGTATGTTTTGAACATAACCATAACAATAACCTAATATAGTCAAATATTATAAACAATAAGATTATCATTTATTTTTTGTCTATTTATTTCCTTCAGACCTACATAGGGAGCATCCTTGTGTCTGTGAACCCCTACAAGTTGCTCAACATCTACGGCACAGACATGGTGCACCAGTATGAAGGCCATGGTCTGAGTGACAACCCCCCGTAAGCGTTTGAGTGTTTCAGACCTTCACAAACTTTCCAATTATCTTAGTCTGATTTTTAAATTGAGAGCTATTTTATAATGTACATTTTTCCTTCACTTCAGTAATTAGTGATCTCAATTCAACCACTCTGTGTAAAGAGGAACAGATTTAGTCAGCAGCAATGCTAATTAATTTTTCTTTTCTTCACATTTCTTCACATTAATTTTCACTGAATGTGGTAGGTAGTTAAGACTTTTCGTATTGCTCTTTATTTTCATTCATCTCCCAGTCAACTTTGAGTAGTTTGCAGCAGTCCCTCTTTAAGAAAAGCCTTTCCACATTATGATGCTGACACCTCCATGTTTCACTCTCGATGATATGGGATGCTGTGATTGAACATGTCAAATTTTGTCTCTGTTTCTGCTACATAAGGTTCCATGAGCCAGAAATCTTAGTTCAGATTATCTTTCACCTATATGACTTGTGGCAAGAGTCAAACAGAACATTTTATTAATTATTTTCTGTTATTCCTGTACAAAAGAGGCAATGAACAATTATTGGGTCTCATTTTAGCAGATTCTCCCTTTGAAGATGTGGATTTCTAGGACACTTATAGTCTTAATATTAACCTCTTGGCTGTTGTCTGTTATGTTTGCTCTGCTTTCCAGTAAAGTTAATATCCTGGATAATTTGCAGTCTTGGGATCATTTTTCCATTTTTCAGAAAACAAATCCCAATTAGATAAAATAATTTTGTTGTTTGATTGCGAAAACATCTTTGAAAAGATGCAGTTGAAAAAAAACTTTTAGATTATAATTCATCATTATTGTCTGTGGTATTGCCTGATCTAAAATTGTGTTATTTAGCAGTTGTATTCTTGCTCTAAGAAAGTCCAGGAGTGCTACGCTGTCCTCAAAATTGCAGGTATTGTGAAAAGGTGGAATCCATTTTGTACCTTAGTGACAAGCATAGATAAATATTTCAATGTGCATGGTGGCTGGTTACTGTTAAACTGTAGCTAGTTGGTTGCTAAGCAAAGGTTTAGCCATGTTTTTCTCTACCACTTCTTCAAAAAACAATCACACACAGGGTAGAGGAGTAACTGTTCTGCAATAATGGTCAATAAATAAAAATGTATCTTTGTGTTTCAGTCATCTCTTTGCCATTGCTAATCTATCATATACAACCATGATGGATGCCAAAAAGGACCAGTGTATTGTGATCAGGTATGAAATGCTGTCACTTTTGCTGCTGATGTATGTTGTTATGGGAACTGTCAGGACAGTATTTTTAAGATTAATGTAATTTTATTTTCTGAAAGTCAATATATTTCTATTTCTGATTAGTGTTAACGGTAGATATTAATGCTTTAGGCCCATTTAAATCCCATTTAAATCTAGACCTCAGTGAAAGGGGTACCTGGATGGATAATCTAAACACTAACAAAATTACATAGTTCAACACATATAAAAGATAATAATAGTAATATTAAAACAATTTAAGAACATTGCCTCTGTTTAATAGTATTTTTTCTTATGTAAACCAAGAATGGCTCAAATAATGTCAAAAAGAACAGATGTTTTCTCCACATGGGATACAAATGTCTAATTTCTTGTGTGAAAGTACTACTGAATCGATGCTTTCAGAAGCATCTCATATGAAAAAAATGGACTGTTATTTATCTGATATAATATTCAAAGTTCTTGTGACATTGAATTTGAGGTTTTGATTGTCTGTAAACCATGTTTATCAAAGATGCAACAAATATAGGAAAAAAATATTTGGCCCTATGTTTAACAAATCTATTTATTATATCAGCGCAGTGGTTAGCGAGCACCATCCATGTACAAAGGCCATAGTCGCCGACCCGGGTTCGAAACGGACCTGTGGTCTTGTTGCCCCCCCTCTCTCATACCCCCTTTCCTGTCAGCCTACTGTCAGCACAAGCCACTAGTGCCATAAAAAAAAAGAAAAAAAAAAGAAAGAAATAATTTACAAAACATGAAAATTGTTAATGTTATTCAAATTTTTTATATGTATTTCTATATGGTTGCCTTTTTACAGTCTATAAAGTCAAATTCTTCTTTTTATTTATTTTTCTTATTACAAACCTTGTTTAGATTCCCAAAACAATTATTTCAGGTGAAACCGATATTGATAGAAATGATGTTGTTCAATGAAAAAGGAAAAAATCACTTCAGTGATCTTATATTTAATTTATAATATGTCAGTTTTGTTGTTGTTGTAAGTGTAAAATGTTGTCAGACACATAGCCTATATTACCAGAAGTATTTTGCATGCCTACTTCACAAACATTTGGGAATGTCACTTAGTGACACCCAATTCTTAATCCATAGGTTTAACAAAAAAAAAAAAAAAAAAAGTCAGTCCACTCTTTGCAGCTGTAACAGCTCCAACTTGGTTAAAGAATGTATCCATTGGATTTTTCGACAATTCTTCCAAAAGAGGATGTTGACTCTCAACTTGGTCCTGTTCGGTTGATATTAGGCCTTGGTTAAGGCTTGCCAGGTTTTCCTTCATACTTTTAACTTTTTTATCCATGTCTACTTATTATTGTGCACATTGTGCACACCATGCCTTGATTGTAGCCCCAAAACTGTGTAATAATCTGCTGAACCATATAAAAGTTGCTCAAAACCTCAGGACTTTAAAGAAGTTTTAAAAACACATCTCTTTCTTTTGGCTTTTGAAGCAGATAGAGCTAGAGATCCTGACTATTTATAATTTAAAGACTATTCTACATTTCTTCTTAAACAGTTTATTATTCTATTAATGTTTTCTGTTTTTAATTGCTTATATGTTATTTTTGTCATGTCAATGCATTTATTTTCAGTTGTAAAATGAATTATTTTAAGTAAAGTTAATATTGACATTGACAGTTGCTATTATAAACTTTTTTTGCTCTGGTCCACAGCCATGTTCAATAAGCAGGGGGACATTCCCTAACTGTTCCTGCAAATTTGGAAAATTGCAACAGTTTTAATGTCTTTAATCCAATGAAGCGTTAGGAGTTTGCTTTTCTGTAGTTATGGAAATATTCGATCTGACTCTTGATAATCAACACTAAACCATAATCCCCTCTGCATCAAAAATCCCATTCTTTTGCTCACTACTAAATCTGGGCTCTTCCACTGAATCATTGGATGGAAAGAAATAATTATTTTCTGAGGAGAACATATCTCATTGATCATTGATTTGTTTACATAGCCATCCACTTTATGGCCAAGCTCCTTACCATTGTAAGAGGAGTGTTTTTGTTTTTTTTGCTAGAGAAAATTTGTTACCATCAGCTCCTATAATTTAAAACTGCACAATTTATCTGTATGCTCATTGATTTCTATTGTTGTTGCTTTTTTTAGTGGAGAAAGTGGGTCAGGAAAGACTGAGGCCACTAAGTTAATCTTGCGTTACCTGACAGCCATACATCACAAAAGAAATGTCACACAACAGGTATTTACTGAGAACTGCTGTGCAGCTTCCTACAGATTAAGTTGACATTTTTTCACTTGAATTACATTTTCTTTTCCATATGCCTCATTTCCTTCAGATAGAGGTAAAGTAAAATTTGTATTGTGTGATAACCAACATCTCCGTGTAACATAGTCATAGTGATGTTTTGGTTTCTGATGTTTTCTAAGATTCTTGAGGCTACACCCCTGCTGGAGTCTTTTGGGAATGCCAAAACAGTCCGCAATGACAACTCTTCACGCTTTGGCAAATACACACAAATCTACATGGATGAGTAAGTAATAATAATAGAGTCTTGCTTTTATTGAAATACTTGAAAGCAACAACAGGTTCATGCTCAGAGGGTGTTTTAGAGCTATCCAACTACTTATCTCTGTAAAGCATGTGTGCCTAGTAGTTAACTAGTAAGATTATTATGTTTTGGGAATGTATCATGTAAGTGTCATCAGTAGTGCATTGATAAGTGATTAAGAGACAGTGATGCTTTTTATGATGAGGACACTTGGAGTATAGATAAAATGAAAAGGTCCATGTAAATTGTTGTGGCACATCACTTATTAGGTGTACAGTGGAGGAGTCAGTCTCACATTTAATTGTGGTGGCTAAACTACCGAAGAGTAACTCCAGCTAATTTTTTGTGAGAAGGCAAAGAGTAGGATATTATTAATAGTATCAAATGCTCTTGTCAGATCTAACAAAACCTACAATAATGTAACAGTATGGTGTTGTGTTTTAATGAAAGCCTCATCAAATTTAAAATATATTTTTTTTCTCATTTACATTTTATCACAAGCTAATGCTGAATTAGTTTTTTGTTTTACCATTGACCCGTCTAGCACATATTTTTTGTCTTCAGTCACATTACAAGATGCTTGTGCTCGCTTTGCCTCCCCCTTTCGCCTGTGTGACTCTGGAAGGCAATAAAGTGGCAGTGGTAGATTCATTGTTGTTCTTGCCACATTCCTGGCAGGGGAGCTGCCAGGAATTTTGGGCCCCGTATGAAAAAGGATAGTATTATTATTTAGTATGAATTATTTAGTATGCTAAACATTTATTTGCCCACAACTGATGTTAACTCTCTGAAGACTAGGGCATTTTCCTGTTGCCTGGTCAGTTTGTGTAAATGTTAATTCTCAGCTCTGTTAGCTTTCTGGCTCAGTTGCTTGGCCTCTATGTTTGTTACAGACACACAGTACGCTCATTACAAAGGCTGGATTAACCCTAATATAATTGTCTTTACAAAAAAGCAACAAAAACAAAAAAACAACCTTGTAATCTATTTCTGTTTAAGAGGCACAGCAGAACAAGGCCAGACGGCATCTTCAATGATGTGGTCATGCTCCGACCTGGAGGAGAATAAACTAAGCAGTTGTAGCCAGCAGATGGCTAGCTTATTTTATGCAATCAACCTTTACTCGGATAACAAACCTTTCTTAAAAAACTGGGTCACGTTTGTTGGACGCCTTCCTCCTTCTCTCCTCTTTCTCCTTTCCCGCTGTTCTTTTTTAAAACCAGACTTAGATTTTTTGGGGCGTTACATTCTTCCGCCACAGATGTTCTTTCACAATTGGGCAAATCTTTTCTTGTTTATTTCATTTTTTTATGTGCCCCTAAATCCTTGGTGCAAGCAAATTGTGCTGACAGCTGTGACCTGATGTGACAAAGACCTGAGGATCAAAACATTTCTTACAATTTCACAGGGTGGGTTGGTTAAGAAAGAGAACACTGCAAGAAGACAAGGATAAATTATCGTACTACTTGATTTTCTTATATTCTAAATTTATATTGGAACATATTTCATTGGCCCTTGGAATCTTCCTAACTTAAAGGCTTTAGACAAGTTACTCTGTCATTCAACATAATAAAGGTCCAAGAGAGACTCCTTGGTTCCCAAGTATGCTATCATTACTTCTGCCATTTGCTTATACCTCTGGTGTTGAAGTTGAATATGCCATCATACTCCTGCTCAGCTTAGACGCTTGTGCACATAAAGGTCAGACATATGCATCAGGCAGTGTTTTTGCAGATGTGTCAGATGTTCATTGCCTGCTTTTATGTGCAATGTATTCAAGCAAGCAATAGAGTGACCTTGCCTTATCACTGTAGATGTAATGAGTTGGGAAAAGAAGTAACTTTGGATTGCTTTTTATATTAGAAAGAAAACCTCAACATGTCACCCATGCAGTCAGTTTATCAGGATTAGAATTCTAGGTTTTAAGTCAAGAGAAAATAGTATGTAGAGCACCAAAACTCAAGATTTTGAGCTCTTTTTAAAAGCCCAGATACAAAAAAACAAAAACAAAAAAAAAAACTGGGTACTAATTCAGCCAAAATGTTGCCATTATTCCTGTAGTGTATTAATTTCCTTTCTGAGGGAATAGTACTTCATTTTGTGTTTGACAAAATACCAAATGAACCTGCTTCGTGCCATGTTATCTTGTGTAAGTTTAACCGTCAAAGGGCACCTCATCTAATGAAATGGATATCCATTGGGTTAACTGAAAAATATGCAAACATGACCCAGAAAAACAGTTACATCAGTAACAGATCCTTTGTTAAAACTGTTACAGAGCAGATCAAAGCACATTACAAATGTATGACCTGTTACCTAACTCAGTGATGTATGTGTGTGTATGTGCTATTTGCCAGGGGCGTAATCAGTGGTGCCATAACGTCTCAGTACCTATTGGAGAAGTCCCGCATTGTCTTTCAGGTGAAAAACCTAGTAGCACACACCTTTACACACCCACACAGCACATTAGAAGGAGTCGTCTTACAAATGAGTCATAGTGAAAAAGAGGTAACCATAGATCAGGGGCTGATATGTCAAGTCCTCGAGAGCTAGTACTCTGCAGCTTTTGTGCATCCCTTAAGAAAAATAATCTTAGTAAAATTTTTGGTCATTTAGCCAGGTGTGTTAGAAAAAAATGCATATTTAACTTCTAGTATAGCAGCTGTCGAAAACTAGATTCTGAAACACCTGCTGTAAAACATGAAGCCTTTGGTTAGTCCTGTTGGATTCTATCAATCTATTAAACAAATCAGTGACTTCTGCTCATTTCTGTTTTTCTTAATTCACAGGCCAAATCAGAGAGGAACTATCATATATTTTATGAGATGCTCGCAGGTCTTCCCCCTCATGAAAAGCGCTCGCTATATCTGCAAGAGGCAGAGACGTATTACTATCTGAACCAGGTACAATCACAGAACACATCACATGGGGACATGTTGATATATGTCAATAAATTAGCCTACCTATGTGAGGTTTATTTGTTTTACATTTTAGGTAATTAAAGAAGTGAATTGTGTATAACTCACTAATTTGTTTTTGTTAGTTTTAATTATTCTTGCTTATAGATTATGCAAATCCAAAAACACAAGGCAAAGTAAAGAAAGTGTATTTACATACTGTAGCTCTACATTTTTAGAGAAAAGAGTTTATTTACTGCAGAGTAGCTGTTCTTTATCAATAGTCCATAATGTACACTAATGAATGAGATTGACATTCATTTTTTAGACTACAATGGAACATTATTGTGTTATGACGCTCCTTTTTGATGATCTAACATCCTGTTTTAATTTTATGAAAAATAAAATGTTTAGTTTTAAAACAAAACCCTCAAAATTAACAGCAATAAATACATAAATTGCGTTACTGTGCCTATAATAAATCTATAACAAATGAGTTGCACATGGTGTTGGTAAGTTGAAGTAAAAAAAACAAAAAAACTCTTGATGTGTATTATTAATATAGATCTGATCACACTGGCATAAAATATATTTAGTGAAGTCTACACCAAGCTTAGCTTGCACATTGAATCCTTTGTTAAAGTTTTTTAAACATTTCATTTGCTAAATTGTTCTTCAAATGCACCAGCTAACTTGGATCTAATATTTTTAGTTCCAAGTTACCTGGTGCTTTTCTTAAAAGGACAATTTTCATTGTAGCATTAACAATAAAGTTTGAAATTAGTTTCTATAAAACTTTTCTACTTGATAAGAACTGGCTGCAAGATTAACTTCAGGATTCAAGTATTAGATTGACTAAACAAAGGCTTGGAGCAAATGAGGCTGAGAACATGAGTATTTTATTAAAGGACAGATTAAGTTGAAGGGGTAAAAATGTGCTTTGTAGTGTGATCTTATTTGTCTTTAAAATTAACTCTTGATCATTCAACACTCAATGGATTTGACGGCAGTCATTGTTTCTTCATGTTCATTAAGGCCTGATTGAGAAAATACTAAACAATGACTTTGCATATGATATATTATGCCCATTGTTAACAGAATGACACTATTATTGAGTTAATAATATCTGTGAAACGCTAACTTAGTGCTGTTGATGGGGGAGCTTTTAGAGGAGCTTGTAATTGAAAAATAAAAACTTCCTCCTCTTGGTGTGCTTCTTTAAGAGGATACCTTTCATAGATAGATACTAAATGGCAACTGGAAATTGAAATATAAACAGATTTTTCTACATAACCCTGATGTCACTAATTGTGATTTTTACATTACAAGTCAGCTTCAGGCAATCAGGTATTGTGTAATGTCTGTTTTTAATAGCTTGTATAAGACTTGGACAATAGTTGTAAGGAAATGTTTATTGCAATTCCAAAGAGTCCGAATTCACATCTTTAATTAACTGTATTTTAAATGGCTTCCATTCATGCACATAAACAGTTAAATTCTAGAAAGATGTTGATGTAAATATAAACAATTAGCCGACTTTCTCCCAGAATGCAAACCTATATGTGAACTCATCCATTGAAACACGTGTGCTAACAACAACATTTGTGAACTTTGAAGTTGTGGTGTAGGCTGCAGAAGTTTGTCCTGCAACTTGAGGGTCACTTGTTTGAATGTCAGTGCCGTGGTTGTGACTTAACTTAAATTGGTGATGAGCTGATGGTGTTTAGAGGGCCTAGTAGTGCCTGTGTATTGGAACCTTTCTTCTGCCAGTGTGCAGCTCTAACAGTGTATCAGAGAACATGAGATTAAATACCACAGTTATGCTGATGATACTCAGCTATATTTGTATAAATACTAATAAGTGTTAACACTAGCATATTTTATTAAATTTTAGACAGTACACCATTGATAATTAATTCAACCTTGATGAGTGTTGAATTTCAAGTATTTAAAGTGCTGTTCCAAGTCTCTCATATTGTTAACAGTAGTTTAGCCCCAACATTGTTAACTGTTTTAATTTTAATTTGATCTAGTGTGGAGCAATATTGAGACTTTAAAAATGTTGAATTTAATTAAATCTCCCAAATTTGCCGTGACAGAGTTTAGTGATCAAGATCATGAAGTGCATTGAGAGCGATGCGTTTTGTGTTCTTTAAAAAGGTGCAGAATAATGAAAAAAAATAAGACAGCTGTTTGTCATTTCACTATAACCACAGTGGACCACACCCAGTGGACCATACAGGGACCCAATACAAACCCTGGAAAACCACTGCAGTACACTGACTGGGAAAACTGATAAATACACAATATAAGACTGATGTAATGCCTCAAGTCAAGAGGTATAGTTGTCAAACTTACTGTTAACAGCAGAAGCTAAAAGTAAATCCACCATATTTCAGTTCACAGGCCTTAATTTTAGTCAAGAGACCACTCATAACTGAATGGGGCTGTATTTAGTTAGTTAATGTGAAGTTAAATTCTTGCATTCTGGCACTTTAAAGCAGTAATGTTATGTACTGACATTGCGAATTGCGTCTTTTTATGCAAGCAGAATGAAACTTAAAATAACTGTGAGTTGAAGTTGCTGATAAGCTGTTGTCAAATCAGAGCTAAAGTAGAAGAGGTTAACTAAATTGTTATGTTTTTGAGACAACAGTGTCTGTCTGCATGTGTGTTCATGAAAGGGCATGTTTGCAGGGAGGAAACTGTACTATAGAAGGTAAAGATGACGGGGAGGACTTCAGACGTTTGCTGAGTGCCATGGACATCCTGTGCTTCACCCCAGAGGAGCTAAATTGTATCTACAGACTGCTCTCCTCTGTGCTTCATCTGGGGAATGTCTACTTCCAGCCACATCAGGTCTCTTTCTCCTTTTTTTTTCTTTTAGAACTTTTTATTTTACATTTTAACAGAACAATAAAAAAGAACACTACTGAGACAAAGGAAAGCACTACGAATAATGATAAAGATATTCTGTACATATCCTCCTGCACATAATATTAATGTTCTTCAAATCTCAGCAAACATGTTACAACTGGTATAAAAATGTACAACATTTTAGCGATATAAAATATATTTTAAAAAAACAGAAAACAAAACACCCACACAAGTTAAAGCAGGTTTACATCTTTTAGGATTATTAGTGTCTTTCTTAATCATGCTGACACATAAACCTTTAGGTTTTTCACAATTTTTTCCAAATGAAAACCAAAAACCTTCCTTTCCTTACTTTTGTCTGATGGACCAGATCAACACAAAGAACATACCGGTAAACATATTTATATTATCGTGAAGTGAACGTCAACTCATACATGTTTTCCACATTTATTTTTACAAATGAAGATTTAAAAGTTGTGGTCTGCATTTGTATTTAGTCAAATTTCGAAGTCAAACTGAAATGTTTCATTGGGATTTAACTCTAAATGTTGACTACTCATTCTAGTGCACATAAAGGGTACGCGTGGTTTTAACTGTATGTTTTGGTTGTTTTTCTTTTGAAAGGTTTTCCTCCACCTCAGCCTTCAGTCATTTGACACCTCTAACAGTTTTTTTACGGGTTGGGATGTATTTTCCCATCAGCTTAAAGTAGCTTTACTTTCAGAGTAAATAGAAAGTATCACCTTACCATTTTACATGTAAGCAGCATATGTTGTTGTCAGGTCAAGGTGTATTGCACTACAAAGGAGTTTGTGTGTAGAACTTCAGTTTTAGTGTCATCTGATAAGAGCACCTTCTTTTACATATTTGTTAATTCTCTTTCAGGTTGCAGATTGGATATTTTGTGGGCTTTCTTTAAACATTGTACAGACTTCTCAGTCTTCCACAGAGGCCCAACTAGTATTGGTGTTTAGTTGAGCAATCATGTCAATAGATCAGTCAGGGCAATGGACCATCAAGATGCAGGAAATAAACTTATCCCAGAGGCAGAATAAAAGGTAGTTTAGTCCTGTTCCAGCTACTCACTGACTGCCCATGTGAGAGCAAAAGAAAACTTGTATAAGGTGCATCCCTAATCTTCAATGCCACCGTGAACAACTGCCCACAAAACCATATTAAAAAATACCACTGCATGTAGTATAACCTCCCAGTAAAATGCATTGCAGTTTGTGACTGGAATGTGACACAATGTGTAAATGTTAAAGGGGTAAGAAAACCTTTGCAGGGTAATCTAATCATATACGCTTCATTGGTTCATTGAGTTTCAAAGACACCATTTATGATGAATGTATGCCTGCATATGTGCGTCCCTGCAGGTTGAAGGCCAGGAGGCTGTGTCGGTGGTGAGTGCACAGGAGATCAGAGTGGTAGCTGAGCTGCTTCAGGTCTCACCGGAAGGTCTGCAGAAAGCTGTCACTTATAAAATGACTGTAAGCACACTTTCAACCTCAGTCTCAACCATCAGTATATATACGGTTTCCATAAAATTTTTGTTATACGAGCACATGGCTGTTGCTAGCTATCAGATCTGTGTAAACTCTCATCCTCTCTGACTGTTAGGATACAGTGAGGGAAAAGATCTACACTCCACTGACAGTAGATAGCGCTTTGGATGCCAGGTAAGTGCCTGAAGTAAAGGATCTGATTTCTTTTTCCTTTTGGGAGATCATTCAACTGAACCATGCTTGACAGTCTTATTTCAGGCTTCTTAATTTCTTCATTCTTTTTTAACTGTTCTTTTAGGAAATATACTAGGAAACCTTATACATGGGGGATAAACAGTCTGGTATTTTCTTTAAATCTTTGGTCGAAACGTGAGGACAAAGGATGTCAGGGCTTGGGGAGATTTTTTTCAGATGTCTGGTGTTACTATAGCAACCAGGTTTTCTGTTTCCATAGAAACATTATTGTGTGTTTCTTACAGAGATGCTGTTGCCAAGATCCTGTACACACTGCTGTTTAGTTGGCTGACAGAGCGCATCAACAGACGGGTCTACCCTCGCAACGAAGCCCTCTCCATCTCCATACTGGACATTTATGGGTTTGAGGTCTTGCTAGAAAGCAGTCACATCTTCAGATGTTTCTGAGCTGATGGTTTTAAAACTTGCCTTGATTAACTTGCAAAGACAAATCCTAATGTTCTCTTTTTTTAAACCCTTCAGGAGCTACAAGTGAACAGTTTTGAGCAGCTGTGCATCAACTACGCAAATGAAACATTACAGTTCTTCTTTAACAGAGTCATCTTCCAGGAGGAGCAGGTCAGGAAAATCACAAGGTGTAGATGAAAAAGACATAAAACGAAAAAGTTTTAACGGATACAGCAAACAAAATTTCTTACATACTTTTCATTTTTGTATGCAGACCTTCTTTTAATAAATGTAAATGATCTCTATCAGCAGTTTTTCCAGCTTTCGAAGGGAAATTTTATGTTTTTTTTAGATGTTTTCTTTTTTGGACTCTTTTTTTTTATTCTGCATTTTTACACGGCTTGCTAATCCATTTTACTTTCCTGGATCTTTCTCAACTTAAAGTCTGCCATAATGACCCAAATTGTTTCACTGTCATTAACAACAGTTGGAAAGATAACAGTTGGCTAAGAGAAAATCCTATTTCAACTAAAGTAATGTGACTCTGACAGAGCCTTTAGTGATTTGGTATCCAGTGTCAGATCTTTGTTGGACTTATTTCTAACTATCCACATGGCAGATATTATATATTTGATATACATGGGATGTTTTGTTAACCTTAAAATTTCTTATTTTGCTTTTCACACATTTACTGTCCTGACTGTTCTAATCAGAAAGGGTCAGTGGCCCCCAACTTCTTAAGATATGTCCTGAAGCAGAGGACATGACTTGGACCTGCCCCTTAGAGACATAAGTCTTGACTTTTTTTTGCTCCTTAGTGGCTTAAAGCTTGACTTACGCTTGATCCTGAAAGACTTGATGTTTGACTTTGACTTTGCCGTAGAATACGTGAGAATTGGGTTTAGACTCATGTTTCCTCTGAGTGGATTATTGTTATGTAATCAGCGTTGTTCCTAGGAAAATACATGTAGTTGAGTCATAGTAGGAAGCCCTTAGTAAGAGGCAAAACAAATTACTAGGAGACTAGCAAAAAGGAAAACTGAATAAACAGAGCAAGTAGGACAATAAGATATTGCAGAGGAGCTCTGTTGGTCCTTCAAAGCTTAAGCTTTAATGCAATTATCAGAAGGTACATCGGCAGCAGTCCTAACCTCTACAAAGATCAACAGCATCATATTTTTTTTATGTACAGATGAAAATACTAGACTGAAAATCGCCCAAAGTACGCAGAACATTTTTGACAGACGCTCTAAAAAAGTTGAGAGCAAACAATTAAGACTTATGTTAAACAGTGCTTTATGAGTCCTGAATTTAACTAATAGAAAATAAAATAATATGAATATAATTATTATCATAACCACTTTATGTACAATACTACCAGCTATAATTTAATGAAAATGTACCTACAGATGTTACAAAATAATAGTGTAGGCGAATGTTTTATCATCGTTCCAGCTATGTTCAAAATACACACAGTAATACTTTTCCTCGATACATCTCCTCCTTCAGAATAAGTTTAAAGTCACAATTTTAAATTTAAATGTAAATCCCTTTACATGTGACATATGCCACATGCACCTGTGTTTTCTGTTTGTGTGTTGCTTTGAAAGCTTGCCTTCCTGACTCTTATCTAAGCCTTCCTTCACTGGACAGAGTTTTTGAAGTGTGATAGAAAAAATATTCTTATCCACTGGTGGAAGATCATTCAGACAGAGTGGAGCTTTATACATTTGAGCAAATATAAGAGTATGACAAGGCAATCTGAATTCTAAAGTAGACAGAAAAAATAAAAATGTAAAACTGCAGACTGAGTCTCTGGAAGATGCAGTGAAAATTTGTAATTTAGCTTTGGATCTTACAGCTCATGATTGAGACTAATTGGTGTTTTGAATTTTCAATTACAAAACATTGTGTTACTAAGAGATAACTGATCAAACCTGCACTTTGGGACACATACAAATAGCTAAGCTAAGGACTTGGAAGGCATATTCTAATGTTGTGCAAGTTCATAATTGATAAGAACTAGCTCAAAGTTCAGTTCACACAGCTGAAAATAAACTAGCACACATTCACTTTTTCAAAATGGACTAAGTTCACATAAGTTAACTAGTTCAATTTTCTTTTGGTAAATTAAGCCCCAATCCTTAACAATAGAAACTCATATTTCACCCTTTAAATGTGTAATCATAATATATAGAGAGAATTGGAAAATACTTGATGCAGTCAAGGTATGCTCTATGTGCAGTGAAGCCTTTATTTATCAAAATTACACAGATTTTCAGAAACATTCAAGTACATTCAGGTTCTGCTGAAAAACATCTGTTTCAAAAATTATTTCTTACATTCCTCATTCAGAAGTAGATATTTCCCAAGATAGCTTGGATGCTTTTGCTTGATGTGTCGCTTTAAATTTGAAGTGGATGTGGCTGACTTACGGTTTGTTAAGTCCTGGTGGGCACAGAAAAACAGAATTTTTTTTATTTCTGTCTGAGTCTTCCTTTGTTGGTACTTAAAACTCTGCAAAGCTCTGCAAAACTGGCATCAGAAATACCAGTAGATGGGTCTGAATTGCACAGACTAGTACTGGCAGCAGACATGCTGGTCTGCCATGCTGTTTGCCCTAATAAGTGTCGTACAACCTGATGTTATTCAATGAAAAGAGTCATCATCAAGTAAAAGCAAACGTGAGCTGTGTGTGTCGCTCATTATACTCAGAGTGAACGTCGCTCTAGTTCACAATGATTACTTAAAAACTGATCCACTCAGCTAACCGTTCATTAAAAATATGAATGTATAACGCCATTCATTGAACAACTTATGCACAACACTGGCCTATTCGTCACCATCTTCCTGACCTATTAAATAGATTTTAGGAGGCCTAAACATTTTTAAATTTCCCTTAAACTTGTCCCCTGTCAGCAATTTACGTTTCATAATATTCTAAAAGGGGCCTGGCCAAACAGGCCTCCTTAATTCTTGTAGGCTAAACTCTAAGTGGTAGGTTAAGGAATTTAGCACAACCTGGTATTTGTAAGAACCTTCTGAATCTATAAAAAGAACAGGTAAGCCTAAAACCAAAAAGCTACTTTGTGTCAAAGTGTAATTTTTTATCGTATTTTTTTAATGTTCAATTTTAAAGAAAACCTTATTGTGATTTGGACCATTGCCTTCAAATTTGGTCAATATGTTGTAAAGGAATGGGACATAGAAAATTACAAAAACCATGAGATTTTGAAAATCTTGAAGGGATGTGGACAGTCTTCAAGCTTGATGTACTATGCAACAATTTCAAAATACTCTAACATTTAGGTATCATTTAGAATAGAATGATAAGTCTGTATTGCCCCAGTGCAGGCAGGGGTGTCATTTTTATACCGGGCCACTTGTGCATCATCAAGTCTTTATAAGAGCCAAAGTTTTGGGATAAATTTTGAAGGCTTCTCAATGGAGCAGAACTCGGATGCAGACCCAGTGGCTGACTTGGCAGAGGCGGCAGCTCCTTTGGTCAGCATTAGCAGTACTGAGCTACGAGGGACATCCAGGGCTGCAAGTACCTTTAAGTTTTTGAAATCAAGAAAAATGGTAGAAAGAGAAGGAAAATTTACTTAGAAATGATTTGAAAGTTTAATGATTTATAATATTCCAGTTGCAAAGTGGAAGTTAAGCTGATGTTCAAAACACATTGTTGGCCTAAGGCAAAACATTTTGTTTATGAGCCCCCAGGAAAAAATACAATTATAAGGAGATTAATACTCTATAATAATTAAGGCATTAAGTAGGAAGTAACAATAAATGTTTGAGAACTACAGTAACAACACTGTGACTTTCATAAAATGTCCTATGTATCATAACCAATTAAACTTTATTAGAATAAATCACTATACTAATCAGACTCTTGCAGAACAAAAATCTAAATGCAAAAATCTAATCTAATTGCAGAAAAAAAAACTAATTGTAATACGTTTAAATACATTTTTTGTTTAATACTTTTAAGTGTTTTTTGATCAGTACCTCTGAAACCCATTTTGGCTTTAAGATAATGTTTTGTTTTTGGCTTTAGTGATCATAAAGGCAATCAACTATTGGTTTTGTTAACCTATTGAACCTTGATGTTGTGTACTGAACTGCTTTCTGCAGGAGGAATACATGCGGGAGCAAATCCAGTGGCTGCAGCAGCCTTTCAGCAACAACCAGGCCTGTCTTGACCTTATTGCTGCAAAGCCTCATGGGATCCTGCGCATATTGGATGACCAGTGCGGATTCCCCCAGGTAAAAAAAATAGAAGTTGGATGAGAGTAAACTGAATAAACACATGAAGGTCCCTTTACAAATCAACTCTTTCGAACACTCTTTGGAAAAGCATCTAATTCCCTAAGTCTGGTGTCTGTAGAGAGCTGATTTCTTTGGAATGAAGTAAAAGCTGATTATACGAAGCATTGGGATCAATAGCTGATTGTAATATTTGATACTTCATTTTCAGAAGAAATTAACTTTTGAAAAAATCTTTCCCATTTGGCTTTTCTATGATTCAGGGGATAGTATCATAGGCAGCTCAGATCAATATAAATCTATTAAACATGCTGACTTGATATCTACCTGCTGTTATCATCACTCCAAGGGCCCCTAATATAAGAAGCTGACTGAGCTCATATTGAGATAAATGTTTTACAGGATCTCCAGAGCTCAGTGTGAATTAAGAGCAGCATTACATCAGGGACAGACTGAATCAATTTGCCAAATATGTGTGTCTGCTGTAGACGCTTGGTTACCATGGCACATGAACCATTAACCGTCCACAATTATCGCTAGGCAACAGACCACACCTTCCTTCAGAAGTGCCACTATCACCATGGAACCAACCCGCTGTATGCCAGGCCCAAGATGCCGCTGCCAGAATTCACCCTAAAACACTATGCAGGAAAGGTCACCTACCAGGTACATTTTTTCCTAGATTTTTCTAATGACTGTAATTTAGAATCTAAGCACTGACAATATGCTTTCTAGGTCCACAAATTTTTGGATAAAAACTTCGACTTGGTGCGGCAGGATGTTTTAGACCTCTTCATTCAAAGCAGGAACCGAGTAAGAACATGCCAATCCCACCTTTGTCTTAGGACTTATCAATCTTTCCCTTTACTTTATTTTACAAGTAAAAAATAATTAAACTGAAAAGGCATTCTGGTTAGCATTGTGTGACGTAAGAGAAGAAGAATAGGAAAAGAACAAGAAGATTGATCTTGGGTAGTTCTTCTGAAAATTTGAAATTTGATTCAGACAGTGATGTGTTTTTAAAAAAAAAAGTGTTTTAAGTAAAATAGAATCCAGGTGGAGGTAATGTCCAGAGAGAAGCAGAAGGGAAAACGAGCAGACTGCCGGATGCATACAGAAAAAGATGAGGGTGGGTTAGACTGAAGGAGGGCTGAACAGGTCCAAAGGGCAGAGCAAGAGTCATAGTTGAAAAAGAAAAAAAACTGTCCAGGTCATGTCCAGAATTAGAGAGGTGTCCAGGCAAATACATAGAAATAAAAATTACGGTAAAACAAGAACACTGGACAACTACTCTTTGTATGGTTTCTGACAGTCTTGCCTTGACTAGCTCTGAGGCTGTGACCGAAGCTCCACCCTAACCCCTAACTCATAACACCTCAATCACTATATAGACCAGGAACTATATAGTGAACTGCACTCAGTTAACTGACGGTTCGAACAGATGTTCACTAATTTTTGATTCCTGTTGGTTGCATGACTCTGCGTCCCCGGACAGTGCCTGCACTCTTTGTTCTCTCTTGCCCCCAAAACAAATCCCATTATGCTTTGTGAGGAGAGCTCTAGCAGAGCATTCTGGGATATATCTGCTCGTCTACTAACCCTTGATGCACACTACTTTTCAAGGTGCATTGTGGGAAATGTTGTGTCCACTACTTTTTCATCCACTAGATATTCGGACCCTCATATAAAATGGCATGGTCTATGTAGGGGTTTTGGCGGACGTGAGAGTCTGCTATAAATGAGCAGCAAAGGAGGTGTAGGAAATGAGCCTGATTGAGGTTTTGCTGTGGATAAGCTTCCAGTGGCATTAGATGAAGCTGAAGCTGTGGAGCAGGAAAAGTGTTAGAACAAACCCTCAAAAGCAGATCCCATGATATAAAAAGCATTTTATTGCTGAAGAATTTTGTGAAAAGCATTTTTTTCCCATTTTTTTTTTCTTTATTTATTGTTATTGTTTTTTTAATTTGTCAAACTATAAGCACTCACTCTTTTTATGTGATCAAATTAAGTATGTGTGCATGGGTTAGCTATGAGGGAATAAATATGCATGGATATAACAAAAAAATTAAATATGCTGCATAAATTTGTATTTAGCCTTAATTATACTGAACCTCAAAAGAGAGTAATAATCAGCAAGCTTCAAACAAACCAATCATACTTGTAAAGAAGCTGCAGAAACTTGTCAGAGAGGAAGCAAGATGCACAGAACAGGGTTAGGTGCAATGCTGTACTGTACTGGCTAGATGATTGGAAGAAGGACACAGTGTGATCTTGTAACATGATCCGCTGAGGATGAATTGGGACGGGTACTGATGTTACAAGAGGAAAGTAGAATCTACAAGAATGAAACAGAGGAAGGCACTTACTGTACTGGAGGTTAGAGCAGATTGTTAATTAGCAGAGTTCAGAGCTTCAAAGGAAACTTTCTCAGGTGGGCAGAACCTCCTTTAACTGAAAAAAACCTGTGACAAAGGTTGGAGATGAGGAACCATATAGAGAGGAACCATCTCTATAGCTCTCTCAGAATGGCCGCCCTAATAACTATTTAAGGAACTATATAGTGATTACGCCACTTTAAATGAGTGTTCGAACATCTAGTGGATGGTAAAGCCGTAGGCATTTCCCACAATGCACCTTGAAAAACAGTGATCATTTATGATCACTAGACAAGCAGATATATTCCTGAAGGCTTTGTGAGGAGAGATCTTCTCACAAAGCATTATGCTGTTGTCGCAGCGGCCTGCTGTCGCCATAGACATGAATACAGCGGTCGCTACCCGACAGCGGCAACGAATAACAAAGATGGCGAAGGGACCGTGCGAAGAGGTGGTGATCAACAGGAAGCGAAAAGCAGTGATCATTTATCCAAACAGTCAGTTAACTCAGTTCACTATAAAGTCCAATATAGTTCCAGCTCAATATAGTGATTGAGGGATTTAGGGGTTAGGGCAGACGTTCATACACAGCCAGAGTAGGTAAATAATGGATAACGAATGTCTCAGTACTGTCCTGTGTGCTAGTTTCATTTCTGTTTTTCAGCAGCAGTACCATGGTTGCAGATGTCAGATTTATAGTCCCCACACTGCACAGTTATTGGAATCTGTGCTTAAATGTCAGACAAACCCGTTTGCAAAGGGACAGATAAAACCTTTGAATAAACTTAACATTACCCGCAACATATCTGCCTCACTAACCATTAAACGTAACTATTTTCATTGATTTAATACAAAACTATTCAAATATTTGTATTATATTAAACTGCACTTACAATATTGCAACTGTTTGTCGCCATTTCCGTTTTTTCCTCTGTGCATGGAGCATGATTGGACATGCAGTGAATCACGGGATAACCTAGCCTATGAATGATACACTAGACCTGTCCTTCCAACCGGTCAAAAAGAAAGCTACATTGGTCGGTTGTATAAGAACGAGTCTTTAAGACGGAAGAGGCCACAACACTGCAGTATGATTTAATTGGCCAACAAATTTGGCCCTCAGAGAACACAGCCATTTACTACATATCTCCCACTTCTGCCCTTTGGACACCTTTCCAGTACCTGACAAGATCAACAATTCAGGGGAGAGAGTTGCTCCACTGAATAACTATCAACTCCACAAATATGATTCTAGGAAAGAGAGGTCATTATGGTGAGCAAATAAATTGGAAACTTTATAATAAACTCTAAGTTGGACACTGCAAAAGAGAAAAAGATGCTTTGATTACCCATCCATAGGCTTTACCTACTTTACTTTGTAGGATTTTAAGGGGAATGCTGTCTGTCTGCAACAGCCATTTATTGAGAGACAGGGTACACCCTGTAAAGGTTCCCAATCCAACGCAAGACAAATAAATAATGGACACACAAACTCACTCCAAAGAGAGACCCATCAGCCTAAAAGTCATGTTTTTAGACTGTGGAAGTAAGCTTAATTATCTCTTGGGAACCTTACAACCCCCAGTCAGTTTGTTTAAATATGAGCTCTGATATGTAACTACAGGCTGTAGACTGTAATTACAATGCTCTCCATGTCAAAAATCTCAGCTCTGAAATCAGGTAGTAAGCTTTTAATTTTTAATGTCTAAGTATCTTTCACCAATTTAGTCCAAATGTTACCTGAGAAGGTGTTCTGGTTAAGCCCTGTCTTTTAGTTTAACTCTTTATCCTCTGTTTGTTTTCTATGTATGTTCAGATGGTATCGAGCTTTTTCTTGAAGCATTCAGAGTCTTTGTCACAGCAGCACTCCAATTTGCGTCGCAACAGCACGGCACGTCGTCATCAGGCCAACACAGTCAGTGCAAAGTTCCAGAGTAGCCTACAGGACCTGCTGGACAAGATGGGGAGGTTTGTAGTTAAAGAAGACTTCTTACTTTTTGCCTTAGACTTCCATACAAAACAAAAGTCTAACTGGAGAGTCTATTTGTTCATATATACAAACCCAGGCTAAGACATGCTTTCACTGACCACTATTAATTGCTATAAGACAAGATAGCACAGTCAATATCTTCTGAATTATAGGGAGTAGAAGAATATTTTTGGATGAGTATTTCTTCTATTGTAGCTTTCTATAATATTTCATGTAAAATATCTTTCTTTCTCAGTGTAATGGATTGTGAGTGATTTGTTACAATGGCAATTCAAGCATATGACTTAGCCAGAGCCATACTGTAAATTTTAGCAACTCAGATAAATAAAAAAACAGATCTTAGGATAAAATCCTGTCTTATGCTGATTTTACGCCACTCTATCAAGTAAACTGGATTATATGCCTTAGCCTTCTACAGAAAATGCTGATTCTATTAATTTACACATTGAAAAGTAGACTTCCCTTGCAAAGTTCAAATAATGCCTCATTTAAATCACTTATCTTTGCATCAATTATCCTCCATCTGTGACAGGTGTAACCCTTTTTTTGTGCGATGCATCAAGCCGAACCATCAAAAGGTATATTTGCAAGTATGATGATGTATGCCAGTGTGTACATTTTTTGGATTGTTTGTTTGCTTTTAGGGGTTGCCTGTTATGGGACTTTTTTTGCATATTGATATTTAAAACAAAGTTGTTCTGTGTATGCAGATGCCAGGAATGTTTGACATGAATCTTGTCAACACACAGCTGCTTTATTCTGGTATTATGGAGACCATCCGTATAAGGAAGGAGGGTTACCCTGCAAGGTTGACCTTTCACAGCTTCTTATCAAGGTTGGTTGTTCAAAGATGTGAACAGATACAATATTAAAAGGTCATTGAAGTCACTTATGTTTTCTTAGTGTGTTTTTGTTGGGATCTTATTTGATAGACCAACTCAAAGGGTCTGCCTTCATTTTTTTAATCAAACAAACCATTGTTTTAACACACCAAAATGTTAAAAGATTCTAATGGTATCACCATTTTATATTACTATGCACTTTAATGGGAATCCATTTTAAACACCTGTTTAGGCATTTTAATAGATTAGCAACAACTACTACTGAATATCATGATAGCTGAACAAACAACAACAATAAACCGATCATCTAAATACAATGCTGTGGAAAAGTCCTACCCACCAAACTGTGATTTCTTCAGCTTTTACTTTATTGATTCACTTAAATGTTTCAGATCACCAAACAAATGGTATCGCATAGGAAAAAAATAATTTTATTAGTGATGATGTATAAAGTGATTACTTCCCTTCTTAAATTATTTAGTCATGTGACCTGTCTGATTGTGTAAAGCATAAAAGTTTTCAATAAGCAAACAATAAAAAAAAAATGAAGAACAGCAGAGAAACATAATTTTGAAAATAGTTAGCTATCATACATTTTAAGGATTCCAGTAAAACCACAGGATGAACTATTATCCACAAATGTACACTATATGGAAGAGTAGTAAACTTACTCAGGGGTAACTAACAACCAAAATTACTTCAAGAGGCCCTCACTGCTTATTTTTTTATTTAAAAAAAATTTGATTAAACAATTAGAAAAACACAGAGCAAAATACAATAACACCATTTTCAAATTGAAGGATTATAAATGATTACCCAGGATTATGAAAACCTTTTAGGAAAGTTTTCTGTTGACTGGCCAGAAAAAAGTGTGACTTTTTAAAAGATGTGAATTTGATTATATCTTGTGTAACACTATTAGAGCATTAGAATAGAATTGAACTTTATTGGTCTCACAATGGAAAACTTAAGTTATGACACAATGACATAAACAAACAGGAGGTGAACCGAAAAAGAACATGTTTCTGACATTGTATAGTCTTACACAGTGGCGATAGTGTGATGGGGTGGTGCTGTATTGAATACTAGAGATCTTCTCCGCGTAACATCATTGGTCTGGTACTTGTTGTCTTCCACTTATCCTGGACCGGGTTGCAGGGTTGACAGTCTCAGTAGAGACTCCGAGACTTCTCTCTCTCCCCAGACACTTCCTTCAGCTCCTTTGAGATAAAC
>NW_015150916.1:44517-107124 GCF_000732505.1 Cyprinodon variegatus | reverse complement strand
CTTCCACATTAAATCCACACTTGTGAACAGGACCCCAGGATACTTTAACTCCTCCCCTTGAGTCAGGAATTCTCCTAGAACCTGAAGGGGACATCCCACGTCTTCCTGTCAAGAACCATAGCCTTGGACTTGGAAAAGCTGATTCTGATTCCAGCTGCTTGGCTGCCTGTCCCCAAACCAGACCCCCTCCAGCCCTTAGAAACCCATGACATTTTATAACTGAATGTGTAAAATTTCTACTATATATTAATAGTAATGGCAATAATATTACCCTTTCAACATTAGGTGTGGGCTAACAAGTAGCCTGAGTAAACTAAATAAAATCAAAGAAGTGGCCTACCATGACTATGAAGCTGATCCCAGTAGGAAATTTGACCTCTGCATTTGTCCCTAACTGTGTAGGGGCAGTGATAGCCATGACAGTCCAGGGACTGACTGCAGTTCTATTGAGATGTGCAATGGTCGAGGTCAATGACCGGGGTACCTGACATGTAACCACCATACCATGCATAGTGCTTTAGGTAATAGACTATATTAATTAGGCTATGTTTCAGAGATGGTGGATCTGGAGTCAACGAGTCATCTCTTTGTCATGTATTTGTTCTACCCAGCCACTGAACCAGGTGAGTCCAATCTGGTTTAACCTGTGCAGATTGGACTCACCTGGTCAGAACAAATACATGACATAGAGATGACTTGATGACTCCAGATGCCGCATCTCTGCTATGTATGCTTCCAAAAATAATTACAAAAAATCCTCCATCCTCTTTTTTTGTTTTTTACAACTAGAATACTGGTTACGAAGATCAGATGTCAACTTGGAATTAAGTGTAGCAGTAGGAAGCTAAACTTAACATTCTGATTTCAAGAAATCCCTATTTCCCCATTGAGCCACTGCCTCTCCCAAATTTGAAAAAGACTAGGCCAGAATTCCTCAACAGGGATTTAAAAACATCACAACCTAGCTGTTTGGATTCCCTTTTCCCCTTAAAAAAATAAACCATCACTTAAAACTTGTATTTTGTACTACTGCATCTTATCTCTTTAAATTAGCTTAAAGATTCCAAACATTTAGTTTAAAATAATAGATAAAAACAGAAGAAAACTGCAGTTACTTTGTCACAACACTATAACAGGCTAGAATACCCTCCAGTTTTTGTAGCCTTTCTCTTCACCTTCCCTTCCTGAAAGATTATGTGCCCTGTACTCTCAACATTCTGTCAATATCATTGTAATTATTGGCTTTCATTGGAGATAATACATTTCACGCAAACGGGTCTCTTCACATTGAAAGACCCATCTGGCATTTGTCAGCTTCCTCAGTAGGAAAGCTGATGAAACCAATTGATCTCCCAGCACCACTCACTGTTCGCTGTCAAAGGGATCTGATTTACAGCAGCACTCACAGGAGATAAAACTCACACAGAAAGTAGTTAAACCACGCAAATTACAAGCAGCCAAATACTCTAAATACGCAAAATACCAATTAGGCTCGAACAAGAGCTGTCAGGTTTGCATCCAATCTAAGATTTGCACAATTCTGAGATACAGGATGCAACTTTGTATTTCCTGGTTCTTATCTCTTTGGGAAATTCTGATTTCCTTGTCAAATGATGTGTGACCATAGGTATAAAGCTCTGCTCTGTCTGAAGGATCCTCTGCCAGCAGATGGAGAAAATTGTGTTATGATGCTTCACAAACTCTGTCCAGTCAAGGAAGGCTCATATCAGGTGGGCGTCAGCAAGGTGAGTTTAACTGGTAACACAAACAACCATTTGCATGAAATACAAGCTGGGATGTATCATAACTCCAAGTTAATAGCAATAAATATGCATCTGCTTTTGTGTATATTAGATTTTCCTTAAAGAGGAGCTGTATCAGCTGTTGGAAGGGAAGCGTGACCGTGTTTTGGACATAGCTGCCATGACGCTGCAGAGATATGCCCGCATGTGTTTTGTTCGACAGAACTTTCTCAAATTCAGGCGAAGTATAACCTGCTTTGAAGCCCGCTGCAGAGGCTACCTGGCCAGGTAAATGTCTGAACATGCATGTGATTATTATTATACACCTCCTTATAAAAGTATTTATAATGCTGAAACATATACAAACATGTTACAATCATAAACTACTGTAAATGTCATTGGGATTTTATGTTACAGACAAGGTGGGAGATGTAGTGAATAGAAAGAAAATGTTTTTTCAAGTGTTTGCTAAGAAAAATGTTGTCTTTTGCTGGCTTGACTCTGTGAGCTTTAAAAACATTGTTTTTCTTTGCAAAATATCAGTCAAGCAATTAGTGTTCAACTCATGCAAATTAGACTTACTTATGCACTTAGACTTGGTCCGTTTAACTATAATGAATAACTTTGATCTAAACACTATTCTAGGCTCAGGGGCTAGGAGTTTGTCCTGTTACAAGCTTGCTTCCAGTTTGAGGCCCCACTCTCTAGCTTCAAGACACTTCAACCGTCTTGCCCGCCTTGCTTTTGCCAGTCTGCCCCAGGGCTGCTGTGGCTACAGTGTAGCTTTCCACATCAGTACATGAATGTGTGAATACATAAGTGTAGTGTAAAGCATTATGGAGTCATTGGACTGGAGAGAGTGCTATAACAAAACAGCTCATGTAACAAATTAGAGGGCTTCGCAGAACAACTTGATGTTTACTGACATTAAATTAAACTGAGGTGGACTCCATTTCTAATGGTTGAAATCTAAAGGCATCTGGTTGCAGAAAACCTTTGGGGTAATGCTTTCTGTCTGGCAGCCTGGGACTGCTGCAGCCTTCTGGGGCCAGGCCTACCCCCTTTTTTTGCTATCAGGTGATGTAGGTGGAGGGGTATTTTACTGTTCTAATCACACTCCCAAGGTTACACATCACATCCACACAAACACATACAAATGTTCACCCACTTACATACGTACATTCACACACATATTCACACACCAACGCACCAGTAAACAGTCACCCCAGTTTAAGGTCATACAAAAGAATGGCTAATATAACATTATTGTGGTCTGCCTACTTAATTACTGGATTTAATCTTGATTTCATAAAGGTAATGAATCAAATATGTTGCATTTTATTTGTCTTCACAAGACGTAATAAGTCATAAATTTCAACTGGGACTCCTCCTAAAACTGCTATCCGCATTACTATTAGTTAAACCTTCCTACTTGTGTTTGTTACAGATCTAGATTTTAGCATATTATTAAATCAATCATTCAGTGTCTACTTGTGTTTAGAGGATGATATGTACCTATTCTGTTTATTTGCACAAAATAAATATCATTTTAACATGAGGTCAGATCTAATACAAAGTTTGCTTTGATGGGTCTTGAGAGATTAAGAAGGTAAATCTTTTTCTCTACCCACACCCACCAGAATGATGCATTTCTGGATAGGAGTTAAGGAAATTATAGAACATTGTATCAAACATATTTCCTATTGACATTGATCAGGTACCTATACTGCTATAATTAGTGTTATTGTTTTATTTCCCATGTCTACTTGAGGGATTGCTATTAGGAGCAAAACTGCCCAAAAGGCAGAGTTAAAAGCAAAACCAGATTTTCTTCAGTTTGCCTTCCCTACTCAGTCTTACTCCTTCTCTCTTAAGGTGTACTTAATCAGTAGTTCTACAGATTTTGTGAATCTCTTTCCCAAATATATATATATATATATATATATATATATATATTTTTTTTTTTTTTTTTTGTGTACTAAACAAGTGCCTTCCTAAACAAGGCCCAAAATATCCCCAAACTTCCACACTACAGTATTTGATATCAGCTGGTTTTATGGGTTTTGAGTGTAGAGTATCACCCAACAGCTCAGAAAAGTAGGCCTTACATTTTGGTTTTACTGACTGAACACTAAGAACCTTATCACGGAAACCTCATTCAATGACCTTGATATGGGGAGATAAGATGTGGAGTCCAGGCTGCACTCATCCAACAAAGGAGATAGATTTCCAGGCCGGTGCCAGTCGTGTCGCAAATTTGCATTTTCAATATAGGTACTAAAATGGTGGCAAAAAGACAATAAAGCGTAGATTTAACATTATGATTCTTTAAATTTCAGAAAAAAGGTCTCTGCTGTCTGATGAATTAGCACAAATGACACTTTATGAAAAACGTGTATTGAAACTATAGCAGTGTCATTAACTTTCTGCACTGGTTCAACTATAGTGACTTAACTTGATGCAGTGTGGTGCAGACTTTCTATACCACACACAGCAGTATATAGCTTTATGATGCAATTTTATCAAATATATTATTTCCAATGTATGTATGATGACAACACCTTTCCCAAAAACAGAAAAAAGTTTGCTCTAAGGCGGAAATATCTCATCAAACTACGTTCTACCATCCTGCTAATTGTCAACCGCCAGCGCTACATGAGGGTATGCACACAGATTCTGAGTTTGATTCTTAGGAAGCAATTAAAAACTGAACAAATGTTTAAAGTGGGATGCTTTTTCTTTTTGTCAGACAGTGCTGGAGCCGGCAAGGAAGGCAGAGGAGGTTAGTAAAGATGCAATCTAAATGTGCCCTTGAGGGGAGTGCAACTATTTGCACTAAACATGATGCAGCATGGGTTGACTGATTTGGTTTGTGCAGGACCGGATCAATCGAGAAGTGGTGAATGTGACAACATTGCCTATCCCTGCAGAGCTGGCTGGCCTGCTGCAGGCTGTTTCAGGTGCGCACACAAATAACAGAGACCTTGTGTCTCTCTGAAATAACACTGTAAATATTGCTTAGACAACCTGCAAACATGGAGGTTTATTTATGGCACGTCATCATGTTGATTTCATATCAGTGTATAAACATTGCTGTGGGTGTGGAGGTGGTGGTGGGGTACTTGTAGCTATTTTTTTCGCGACACTTTTATGTATTTCACCTCTAAAACAAGGACAATTTGGGGAAGTGAGGACATTTCCTACTTCTCACTTTGATTAAGCTTGAGTTAGGTTTACAACTTTAATATAATTTCAGTTAAGTTAACGTTAGGATTAGGCCATAAAAAGGTTTAAATGTCAATTTCATTGCAAGTCATTGCAAAGTTCTCATAAATTAAAAAAAAAGTTAAATACCGAAATTTGTTTGTTCTGAAATTTGTTGAAATGTGAGTCCCATTTTTTTTTTTTTTTTTTTAGCTCATACTATATTTTGAGAAAGCAAGGCCCAGGCTTTGGGCCCTATATGGAAAAGGGCTGGTTAGACTCAGGTTAGCAATACATTTTGAGGGTTAGGTATGTACTGGTAATGGTGAGGTTTAGGGTCTAGTGACTGTTAGAACATAGAACTGAGTGGAAAAGGAATGGAAATCAAAGCAAAGTCCTGCAAGTATAGAAAGATGTACTGTAATACAGTATGTGTTTGTGTCTGTGTGTCTGACAGGGGGTAAAGAGTTGCATACTGATTGCTTGGCAGTTGTTCAAGCTCCAAAGGTCCAGGTGGACCCTCAGCTCACGCTTCCCCTTGATATCAATGAATACCTCATAACACATTACATCCGGACCATGTTCAGGGTAATAAAACACACCATTATGTCAGCAATGTTTTTAACCAGCAGAAAAACAGTACCATTTGCTACCATATGCAGACAAGGCAGTTATTTAAAAATGAACTTGAACTAAGTGCAAATCCTTCAGGAACCATTGTATGACCTTCAGTTTGACAAGGAATGATTTCATATTATTAACATTTTATTGCTGGTCTGTGTTGTATGCAGAGGAGCAATTTGAAAATATGGTATAAAAATCATCCATCCATCCATCCATCCATCCATCCATCCATCCATCCATCCATCCATCCATCCATCCATCCATCCATCCATCCATCCATCCATCATCACTAGGCAACATTCATTTTGCTCACACGACACATAAACGTGGCGTCTCTTCTCCAATCCCTTCAAATTTCCCCCCTGCCATTATACCCAATCTTTGGGTAAAGAATTTTTATTAATTTTTTTGCCACACTGACATCCAGACAGCTGCCTTGTTCTGCCAAGCAGATAAAACCCTATCAGTAATTATATAAAATAATAAGTTGAGGTAATGGGGTTGTTTCAAATGCAGGTTGGGTCTCTGTTATAAGCTGTGTGTTTTTGTTTTTGTTGTAGGAGCCACTGTTTGGAATGCTCACTGCTCCACTGGAGAATTCCCTGATTCGTCTAGATCAGGAGCTCATAAAAGGATCTCTGAACGTTTTCATTCTGGTACATGTTGTAGTTGGATGTTTCTTGTAAAACCCTGACATCATCACCCAGCCGTTAATTATATGCCCTCAGTCAATCATGGTAGGCTGCTAAAATGAATAAAATAGAAAGAAACAAAGATATGATATGAAAACAGCACATGACCTGAAACAAGAAATGACCACAATTAAATTAGGATATTATATCTTCTTTGAATTTATATATAGATTTTTATATATATATATATTTTTTTTCTTTCCCCCAGATTCTTCGTTTCATGGGTGATCCAAACCTGAATGGAGCTCAAGAAAACATGTTTGGGAATTACATCATCCAAAGGGGACTGGCCAACCCCAGCCTCAGAGATGAGATTCTGGCTCAGATAGCCAACCAGGTTTTAACCTGCTAGTTTTTACATTAATAGACAACTTCATTCTAGATCCCTGAGGAGCTTTTACAATTTTTTCTTCAAGGTGTGGAGAAATCCTAACATACTGAACTCAGAGCGGGGCTGGCTTCTTCTCTCATCCTGTTTGTCTGCCTTCCTTCCCTCTCAAAGACTGGCTAAATACCTCCTGAAGTAAGAGCATAAATCTTAGTATTGTCACCCCTTGAACGTCTCATATTTTGTTGCAACCAAGCCTTAATTGTCCATGGATTTTTTTATGACATTGTATGTAAAAGACTAATGTTAAAAAAGAATGATTAGGCAGTGGAAAGAAAGTGAGACATTGGAGAAATGTAGCTCTACATTTAACTCATCCCTTTGGGGAGCAGTGGGCTGCCATTGTGCGGCGCCCAGGGAGCAATCGGTGGGTTAAGGGTCAAATTAATAATTTGTAATAAGATCACCTGAACAGATGAGAACAAAACAGATCTGTTTGTCATTGATGCGAAACCCCAGGATATGAGAGAAAACTGCAAAACTCTGCACATTACAGTGAAAACACCATCCCCAGTAGGAAACAGGACTGCATATTCAATTAAAAATCACCTTCCAGTAGGACAACAACCCTAAAGACTCAGCCAATTCAAGATGCAACCATTTCAACACTGTAATTTAGACACGTATTTAAATATTGGAATGGACCAGTCTGATTGTACTCAAGTCTGATTCAAAATTTGATGCAGACACTCTCCATTTAATCTGAGCAATAATGCACAGAGTGGCCGACAAAAATCCCTTTTCTAGATATGCAAAGCTTCTAGACATATACCCCAAAATATTTGCAGGTTTGACCACCAATGGTTCTGAGAAGCTCTTTGTCAGGGGGACCCTGCTTCCCTTTAAGATATGCAACATTTTATTTCAAGTCTCATACTTGTTTTTTCTTTTAGGTTTGTGTCAGACTATGGCCCAGAGGGCTTTGACTGTGTGTGTCAGAACCGACTGCTTCAGTCGATGCAGCGTCTCAGTGTCGGGCCTGAGTATGCACGGACCTACCCACCCTGTCTGCTGGAGTGGACAGCAAATCGCAAGAAAGCTCACACTGTTCTGCACATACACTGCTTGGATGGTGAGCAAAGTCTGAGAAAACCTATACAGCCATATAGGATTTTACATTTCAACATCCTTTAAAAGCTTGAAGATGATTTTTTTGAAAATGTTATTTTTGAATGATCTCTTATCTATTTACAATTTTTTTTATTTGTCCTACTTGCTGGCCCAGCCTTACCTTTGACCTACATCATTAACCTACTTTATATTTTTACCTGAGCCTAGTCTGTGTTCAATATTCAGCAGGATAGAGTTCACTATCTTCCTTTCTCTCATTTCCTCCTCTCGTCCACTTAATCTGACCTGTGGTCTTTTGGCAAGTCTGCGGATTAAACAACACCTGATACTCTTGTTTGCTGGTTTTATTTGTGTCTGTTTGGGACTCTGATAGCCATGGCGGTTCTAGACAGGGGCCAACGGGGGCCAGGGTCCATGTAAATCATGTCCTGGCCCTTGCTATGGCCTCTGTACTGAAGACATAATACTCAGAAATTATAATGATTATAAGCGCTGGAACAGGCATGGTTACTCATAGATCCTTTGGATCTATTTCCTTTTTTTCTTTACAAATTCTGTTTTATTAACTATTTAAAAACAATAAGGTGATAGCTTCAGTGGTATTGAGATAGGATCCCAGTTTTCATTTGCTAAATGTTTTTTTCAAAACAAATTTAAAAATTACTCTAATTTTTACAGCTGAATTGAACAGTTTTTTCTTAAATTCTAATTCAGATTCTATAGAAAACTGTAATTTCAACTTAAATTAAGTAAAAAATATGTAAAATTTCTGAATGCATATTGACCTAATAAGACATTTAGAATTTTAATGAAACCTAATTGAAAGAAATTGCAGCTATCTTTATTTATTTAAATCCCTTGCCCTGTTTTTTATTACATGAAAACACGCTGGCCCCCTCCTGGCCCCCCTGGTACACTTGGTCTAGAACCGCCACTTCTGATAGCTACAGTATAAGCAGGATGCTGGTGAAACCAATTTCTTGTTGTAGTTACCTACCTGAAATGTATTTATTATTTATATTGAGTTGAACAAAAGCGATTGCTTTTCCACTTTAGGGTTGTCCTTCCTGTGTCCACTGCATTCCTGGACCACAGGAGAGGAGATTGCCAAAAACATCTTACAACACAGGTAATATAAATACAGAGAAAGGGAAAGAAAGGTTCAAATGTGTAGTTGGAAATTTTGCATGCTCTGTGTATGTGTGTGTATAGGGGCGTGGTAGATGGCCGCAGAGGCTGGTCTGTACTGCTGAAGGAGTCGGCTCAGTGGGTTGAACTTGAGGGCTCAGACTACGTTCTAGACTTGATGTCAGACCTGGAGCTTCCTGCTGACTTCCCCAAACACAACAGCTACTTCATCATCTCTGCTCTGGAGCCAGCAAGAGTTCGGCCCAATGCCAGCATGTGAGGAAACACAAATACACACGCATTCAAACTGTCAGGTTTCAATAAAGGCATCCAGCTGTTAAAATTATGGTTTTATTATCCTGGTGATTTAAAAAAAAACTGCGGGATAAACTATAATTAGGACACATTTTATCAGCTGCACCTGCACTTTACTAGAAACCTGTGCTGTTAATGAAATGTTAAATCAAATTCAAATGTTAAAATAGTTTGTCACTAAATGTAAAAGGCTATCAATGTTACATCTCTAAAGCTGTCATAAAATATCTGAATGATCTTCAATATCAATATTTTAACCAAACACTAAAACCACCAACTATTTTGGAAAATATAATGAATTTAGTAAAAGTAAAAAATCTAAACCTACAGCAGAAGCTCCTGTGTCTTAATGTGCTAAAAGAAGAAAAGTAGCAGCATAGTGCTGCTTTCAATGGTTTTTATTTATTAATCACTGATCAGCAAGCTTGACCTCATGTATAAAAGTAGGAGTTGTTGTAGTTAGTCGACAGAGAGTGTAAAGATATATGTTAACCTGATGCATAGGTGGTAAGACATGAGATAACCTGGAAAAAAAAAGGTTGTTTCCTGTCAATCTGATTATTTGGGCAAATAATTCTGATTTCATTGTTTTTTTATAGAAATGAATACATACAAGTTTTATCTCTCACATTTAGACACCTGCCACTCCCCCAAGCAAACTCACCGTTCTAAAACATAGGAAATTCACTGTGTTTTAAAAGTTCAAGCTTGTGGCAGTTCAATAAGAATTCAAAAAAGCAGTTATCCCGAGACAAGAGATAGAAAAGAAAGAACTTATAATCATCTGTGGACTGATGGAAGCTAATTAAGCCATTTTCTGGAAAGTGCATGTCCAGTTATATCTGCTGTAAAACTAAGAACGTCCCTTTGACAGGCAAAAATGGTGGTGGTAGTGGGACGGTCTTTATTCTTAAGCAGGTTTGGGTCATGCAGCAGTACATTACTCTTAGCCTTCTTCTGATTGGCTTAAAGAATTTGGATGTAAATCTAACTGATATACAGTTCTATGTTTGACCTTAAACAATATGTTAATTTTCCCAATGGGAAAAAAATATATATATCTATATATATATAGATATATATATATACTATATATCTATATATATATATTTATTATTTTTTATTTTTTATTTTTTATTTTATTTTAACAGTGTCCTGTCTGGCGATGTGGAAATAAGAATAATTGTCTTGATGCCAAAAAGAGCCCAACAGATGCCGTTTATATTTACTTACATTATCTTTGTGTGATGATGAAATTACCTGAATGCAAAATAATTGCATGTGGCCAAAAAAAAAAAAAAAAAAGATAAAATAACTTGTGTGAGTGTAAAAATGTTTTGACAGCACCACAGTTTTTAATTTTTATAGCTACTTTTTCAATAAAAAAACATTTATGAATTATTTTATCTTTTAAATCTATTTCTGTCAAGGAATATCAGATAATTCTAGCATATTCTGATAAAGGAAGTTCTAGATCCCCAAGACAGTTGTCTTTCTCATTTATGCAATTAGCATTGTTTTAAATTGTTGGGGATTTTGTGTGGGTTACAAATCAGATGTTTATTTGCAATGTTAGCTTGGATCAGAAAAGCGATTAAGAAAGAGCAATATTTATTAAGTGGAAACCAAAACATATCTGATGGATTTAATCTTCATTTTAAGCATTAATTTAGCTAATAAACATGGATCCCCATATGAACTTGTCCTGTCACAACCTTGTCCATTCTTGATAAATGCATGATCTCATGAAGATGCTCTTTGTTATTGTTTGACAGAAGCCTGCTGGGTGGTGGGTTTGAAATAAGCAATGACGTCAATCCTTCAGCCGTATCCGGCTCCGATCACTTTAGCCAAGGTGAGTTATGTGGCAAACACAAGAACACCTTCCACTGCTTATGATGGGAGCAGTAAACATATCCCCGCTCTTCTCTCCCTGCAGATTTAGAGCCTCAGAGAGGGATGGATCGTTATCTTGACAGCCTGTTTGACCCTGTACTGTCTGATGGAGCTGGAGTAGGTTACATAACTCAATCATTCTGACACTATTTACCACAACAGAGGAGACTCCACCATCAACTATTTTCTGTCGCAAACAGTAAAGCTCTTTAGAGCAGTAGATCTTAGAGTTGTCTTGAACCAAACCTACGTCATGACAAGCAGTAAGAATTGTATATAATATTTTTTTTAAATGGCTTGATTTTTGCAGAAATATCATGTAATACATCTAATCATATTCTTCAACTCAATCATTAAGTCAAGTGTTTAATAAATTTTAGTTAAAAAAAGGACTCAGCTAAAGGAATTTAGCTAAAGGAATAGCAATTTACTGCATCGGTCGAATCTACATGCTGCCGGCCACAGTCACAACAAACATGGCTACCTACGATGAAGTTGACAGTGAGCTGAGACTTTAGAAAACAAACGTTGTTTTCTTTGATTCCTTATTATTATCCAGAGGTGGATAATCCAGGTAAAAAAAAACTAGTCAGAGTCCCAACCTTTTGCATTTCCAGCTCAACAACACAGACTGGTGGCTAATCATCTCATTAAGTGAACAGAATGTAAACTAAGCACAGTTTTTACTTTTTGGACCAAGATTATGCACCTCTGCATGTCCCCCCCCCCCTTCGTATTCTTCTGCTGTCATCTCAGTTATGTGACATGGCATCATAACCTCAGTCACAGCTAGTGACACACAAATTCACTGTGTATACATTAAAGAAGCTCCAAAAAAGTGTATGAAGTTAGATGGCTTGTGCAGAGCTGAGTCAGATGCTGAACTATCTAGAGAGGCTCTTTCTCTTTATGCCTAAGGTAACAATTTACCTTGATCATGTTTGATGTACTGTAAAAGTATGTTGTGGCCAACTGATAGAAGTCGACTAACCATTAGTTTGTCTGCTTACCAATCATCCTTGGCAGACATGTTTAGATGTTTAGTTCTTCCTTGTCTTTCAATAACCCACTTCCATCATCATTCAAGGATGTTTTTGAGATCATTCAGAAATAATGTAAAATTACAAAAATGTACATTTAAAACAAAAAAAACCCTATTAGTTGCACTTGAGACCCATTGGTCCTACTTGGTATTCCAACCTATGATGTCTAGAAGTCATGCAAAAAGAGTCAACATGCAATAATCACATATAATTTTGTAATAAATAACATTCGTTGAGTCAACTATATGTTGCATGAATTTCAGTCTCAATCTGACCAGCTTGTTTGAGTAAAAAATAATATTTAAGATCCTTTATCGCTTCTCTGCCTGCTGTGTTTGTAATGAGAGTTATCGTATTAAAAAGATGGCTTGTTAACATGTTCTAATAGTTGTTTGGAGAGTTTGTGAATGTTCCATCTCTCTACCAAGATTTGGATATTTGTATTTTACCTAAAAAAAAAAAATATAACATAAACATCAGTCCCAAACCAGCCCGTCACCAGTAGCTAAAAGGAATGAAAGATAAGGTCCAAAAATGTATTACTATGTATATTTTTATGACCTGGTATGTTTCATCTGCATCTGTTAGATTAGGTGGGATTATTAGTCTGCTTCTGGAATCTATTGCAGGAAAACAGCAAATAGTTGGTGCAAAATATTGTTAAGAAATACATTCCATAGCTGTGTAATTTGTTAATTTCAATACAGAAATAGGGATTCATTTGATACCTATGCAAACTATGGTATGCTTTTCATTTGTAGGAAACATGTCCTGTTTGTCCTAGTCACAAAAAAAAGTTGTTCTTGAAAAGAAGTTAAAACAATAATACAGTAGGATTATCAAGGAAAATATCAAGTGGTAAAATTGAACCATCAAAGCATGACTTTGTGCCATGATGACCTCCATCGCAAACATCAGACTTCATCTGTTCAGTGTTGCAAATACCTAGATTTGTTATCTGATTGGTGAGACGAAGGTTTCTGTGAAAACTGACTACACAGGACCAGCATCTTTCCACGAAGACAGGAATGTGGCTGATGTTAGCTCTGCTATCGGATGTGGCTGACAGGAATTAGCATGTATCAGATGTGTTCTACAGGCCTCTTCTGCCCATCAACCTATTACGTTACTCAGTTACCGTAACTGCCACAGCCACCGACTCACCTCGGTGATTTCCCACCCTGTGGCAACATGGAGATCTGCTTACGAGGAACTGACTCTTTGGCAAATGAAAAGCTTACTATTTAATGAAGCACAGCCTGCAAAGAAACACTTAAGCACCCAGGATTGATGGGTCAGTTACTGGTTTCTATAAGACACTATGAAGAATCTAGATGATTAGATTTGTAACAAAAAGCAAATCAGAAACACATGGTAACCAGTGTTTTGGTAGCCAAAATAAATATTTTTAAAATGCTTTCAATGAAAAACATTTTTTGTAATGGTGTAATTTCATTCATTAAATTTTAGGTAATTGAACCTTTAATTAGAGCTATTTTATTCAATTGGGGATCTGTTGCCGTTTTGGAAAGGTTTAACCCAGCATTGTTTGTGTCATCACAAGAGAGGTGTCTAAAGCTTGTTTCCTGATAGGAGCAATGATCACTTAGTTGTGTGGCCTGTAGAAAGGGAAGTTGATTTTGGTCACAATCATCAAGACTGTTAAAGATCATGTGTTTATATGGCTTGAAAGGGAGGCTTTAGCCACCTCTTTAATTGCTTATAAAAATGAAAGAAGAATATTATCAGTATTATTGGCTGTAACAAATACAAAGATGTACAAGATTTTTTATTTTATGACAATATTCTGAAACACAGAACCATAAGAAATGGCAGGTTGAGTGGAGGTTTGAAGGACCCAAATGCAAAGACTGAAGCTGAGGTGGTTTCTTGCAAGATTTAATTACCGAAAGGCACAACAGATACAAAAATCCAAAAACATTAATCCACAAAATCCAAAAATACTGAAAACCAGGAAAGAAATGACAACAACAGCGAATGAGCAGGAGGTGCATATCGGAGAGAGAAACAAAGACCAGACTAATCAGCAGATTGGGAGCAGGTGTGCACAGAGGAGTCTAGAGGGAGCTAGGGAAAAGGATACTGACACAAGAGGGCAACAAATGGAAAACAAGAAATACTTAGGAACTCAAATGCGATCGAAAATAACTAGAATAACACAAAATGGAAATAAGACCAATGAAAACTCAAAGATAAAACTTAAACAGAACCAAAAACATGACAAGAAAGAATAGTTCTTGGCAGCTGAGGCGCTCTACAAAATCTGCAGATTTGTAGAGTGAAACCCCACAAAGGCGAAGGAAAAAACAGATGACACAAGAAAGTATCACTAATATATGTTTGCTCTATTATATCTTTCTTGTTATTGGCTTGAAAACTAAGGGTTTTTTTTTTGGTTTTATGCCACATATTTTACCTCACTTGAGGTAAAAAGGAATTCCTCCTTTTTTTTTCAAAACTTGAAAGTTGTAACGACATAAAATACTTGTTCTTTCAGAACGACAACACTTATCCTGCATCAGTTATTTAGAATATTTACGTCTTTAAAAGATGACATAAAAAACGTAGGTAATGGTTAGAACATTTCCGGTTCTAAATTAGATTAATACTGTTGTACTGAAGGCAAGAAAAATATTTTGATTTCAAAAGGTTACCACCCTCTGCCCTTTATATGCTAAGATCTAGTGACCTTCTGCTCATCCTTCCTGCCTTGTGTTCCTACTTACGTATCTACTACCCTTTCTTTCTTTGGTCTTTCTGTCTTCATTGTTGTCCTACCTTCTTTATTTTTTTTATTTATGCAGTCTTTCTTATGTTTTCAGCTCTCACTACCTGGAACAAATTTGTCTGAACTTCACATACAAGCCCTTGTAATGCTCAAAGATTTTAAAAACCTTGTTAAATCATTACAGTCAATTATGTCTGTGTAAATGTTTAAGGTGAGAGTTTTTGCAGAGTTTTAATGTTTTGTCTGTTGTAACTTATATGCTGTGGCCAGGTATCTATTGCAAAGGACATTTTAAATCTCAATGGGACTAACCTGGTTAAATAAAGGCTAAATAAACTGTAATAATACATCAATCACTCTAGCTTTTACCTGTATTATATTCTCTCCTCTTTAGCTCACTCCAAAAGTCTTCTTAGATGGCTTGTTAATATGTTCTAATAGTTGTTTTGGAGAAGTGAATGTTGAAGCTCTCTATCAAGATTTACTACCTCAAAAAAAATAAACATCAGTCCTCAACCAGTCTGTCGCCAGTGGCTAAAAGGGATGAAAGATATGGACCAAAACTTTTATTACTATGTATGTTGTTATTTTACAACTATTTAAATTGGGTTAAATGTGATAATAAAAAGGTGAAGTGATTAATACATAAGAAATGTGGGGAAAATGAATTTTGGCATTTTTTAAAATCTGTATTTAAACCCTGTCTTTTCTCTCAGGAAGTAGAATCGGTTGTTGGACTGTCAGGCAGGATGAAGGGGGCCGGGGGAATTGGAGGGAAGTGGCAACAGCAGGGGCAATCCTCCGGCCACCTGCCTCCTGGAGGTTTGTAACAAATAGACATACATGCTGAATATTGCCATATTCGCACTTAACCAGATTGAGAAATAATTTGTTAGCTCCATGACAAAACATCAAAAGCGACAGAAATTGGCTGCTTGTGTCTGCAGCTGTGAGAGTCCTTCCTGTAGGAGGTGTGATGTTGCCTCCTGTTGCTGCTGTGGCACCTGTAACAACTGGTTTGTATCAGATGTGATGATTAAAATATAAAACACAAACAGTTGAGCAAAGGGTTTCTATGCCTTCCTCCTGCTTACTTGCTGGGTTTCTCCTCCAGAAGACCAGCAGGCTGTTTTGGCCCAGCAGCAGCAGGCGATTGTGAACCAGCAGGCCGTCATCATGGTAACTCCCCCGTTTGGATCCTTGTCTGTTTTTCTGCTTCACTGCAGCTTCTGCCCTTTGATTTCATGCGTCATTTTCTTGTTTCTCAGGCGCAGCAGATGACCATGCAAGCCATGGCCATAGTGACTAGCCCCGTGTCGAGCCCCCCGACCTCCCCCATCACCAGCCCTCCTATGAGTCCTGTGCCCCATCACCACCCGAGCTCATATGCGCTCTCCAGCCCATACGCTGTCATACCTCCAAGTCCATATGCAAACTTCCCCCCAAGCCCGTACGCTAACTTCACTCCGACCCCCTATGCAGCAGCAGTGTTACCACCCAGCCCTTATAACCCTTCTACTCAGCGGGATCAGACTCTATCACAGGCAAACACTCAACCCCCTGCTGATCCCCCTACTGATCCTCAGCCCCAGCGGCAGCCTCAGGCTGCCCGCCGTGACCATCATCTGAGCTCCTCCAAAGCCGAGCCAACACAACCAACATTTAAACCTGCTGCACAGGTGAGAGACTCTTACACATGGGGATAACAGTTTATGCTAACACATTGCAGTGCTTAGGTCCTGATAATGTGTTAAACAGAAAAGACCCCTTTTCATCTAGAAAATGCTTTTTTTCAGAGCAGAAATTCTGCCCAATTAGATCGTTTCTGCTTTTACAATGCCTTGCAAGAGTACAATATCAACACCCCTTGAACTTTTCTTTGTCTTATCACATTGTAACCTTAAACTTAATTACACTTCTTTAATATGATATAGTCAAACAAAAAAGCTAATTCCGTGTTACTAAACACCTCAAGGTCAGTCAGACTGGATGAAGAGTGTCTGTGATTCCTTTTTAAGTCTTATCATACATTGTTGTTGGCTGTTTTCTTTGACAGGCCCGAACTTATATAAAGAAATGCTCTGGTTCGCTCTGAGTGATGGTTTATGATCCTGGTCCTGTTGGAAGCCGTACATCGGTCTCTAGTCTCGTGCAACATGTTTTCATTCAGCTCTGCTCTTCAATTACCTCTGTCCATCTTCTCATCAGCTCTGACCAGTAGTTTTAGCTTCAGCTAAAGAAACCCTCTTCCCACAACATTATACTGCCACCACCATGTTTTATAGTGAGGATGGGGCCCTCATGTGTCACATGTAAAGGTGTCACTTATGCCACACAGTATTTCAAACTTGCAAGCCAAAAAGTAAAATTTCTGTCTCATCTTACCAGCGCATTTTCTTCCACATCTGTTGATTGAGTGGGTTGTGTACGACTAAACTGGTTTCTTCTTTTCATATGTTTCCTTAAAAAAAAAATTAAGTTGAGTGCATTAGTAATATTTGTGTTTTATTGAATCCTGACAATAAAACATAGAAAAGGTGTTAGCACAGGCTTCTTGGCTGCTTCTCTGATTTATGTGGCCTCTTGCTTGTTCTATACCTGATCTTTTTAATGTTTCTAACAAATCTCTGATGGCTTCATAGAACAGCTGTATTTGTACTGTGATAAAAAGGGCTATTTTTCTAACTAGATTCTAGGCAATTGGTTAATATGCATTTATTTAGTGATATCAGAGTAAAGGCATTTGAGCACAAAACACACACTTCAGATATTAATTATATGTATCCTTTGATTACTGTTTTGAAATTAACTGGCACGTTTGATTTAGTGTCACTAAAATTTCCCTAAATATGGATAGTTCAAAAGGGTTTTTGTCAAAAGGTTACTTTTTCAAAGCACTGTATGTTGCTAACATGTGCTTGTTACTGTTTTGCCTCTTCCTCCAAATAAATACTGCCATCACTTTAGTAACCTCTTAGTGGATTCTCTGGGTTTTTCAGACTCAGTCAGGCATGGACAGTGTCTCTAGGAGAAAAGCTCCAGGCATCCCCATTAACAAGGAACCAGCCAGGAAATTTGGTATGAGCACACGAGAGGAAGCTAAAATCCACACCTTAGAGATCCAAGCACAACAGAGAATCATCTGTGTTACTTTGGCATGCTTCTGTCTCTGTTTCAGCCCCAGTGGTGACATCTCCCCCACCCCCTGCTGGAGAAGTGGTGAAGTACTCTTCTAAAGCAGCAGATCACATCATCCCCAGTCAAGATATTCAAGGTGACTCCTTCATTATTGAAGGAATGGCTTGATGCTGTGATGATTCTCTGCTCTGATTCTTTGCAGTTTTTAAACTTCTCTATACTTCAGCCAGTGTTCAGACTTTAAATGAAACTATACAGAGTTCATTCTTTTTTTTTCTTTTCTAGAAATAATCAGAAGATATAACTCCCCCTCACCACCAGTAGACCCACTACCAGTTGGAAATCGGTCAGTTTGAACACCCACACACACACAAGCACACACACATTTGTATTTCTTTCCATATTAATAATTTACAATTACATTTACATTCAATTTAGTTCCTGAATTTATGCCTAACCCTGACATTTACCCTGACAGTTATCAGTATATTCTTAATCCGAAACTTAACCTAAAGTTAATTCACACCAAACCTCTGAACTGACTCGCTAAGGTTAAAAATGGAGCTCTGCCACAACAGCACCTGCCTTTAGGCCTGTTGGTCATAAGACTGTTGAAAAACATATTAAATACAGTCTTAAATAGGTAACACAAACAAGTGCATACATACACATCTATATAACTCTATGTTTCCAAGAACTTTGTAAGGTTTTCACTTCATTTTCAATTATTTTCTTATTTTAAATAAGAAGTAGCTTTTCAGTCAGAAAATAAAAAAACACAACACAGGTTTTGCATGAATAATACGATGACTACCTTGAGCTAAGTATGATGGAGATCCGTGATGATATAGGCGGCTTTTCCTCCTAAAGTCCAGGGAACTATATTAGATACCATTGCCTCATAATTCTATTGGAAATACCAGGCCATTTAAAATAGTGCTGAATCTACTACAGTGAAAATATATGTCCTCAATGGGTCTGTCTGCTGGACAGGTATAAACACATATTTGTGTCAAGACACAAAATCAAGCTCCTTCTATGGCCATTCTATTTGCCGAAGCAAAACCTGTACAAACCCTTGGAGTGGGATGAGGACAGCTTCCAGAAAAGTGGGCTGTTTAAGCTTTTGACGAAATGTTGAGACATCTTTAGTAGGGTTCCATATGAATGTAGAGGAGCTCCAATACACAGTTCTTTTGTTATACAGCCATTAATTGTGGTGTTCCATTTTGATAAGCAGACCAGATGGGAAGTTCACAAAGAAGCAAACACCTCGTGATGAAGCTTTACAGATCCTCAAACCCCAGATGGACAATCCTCCTGCTCCACAGGTAAACACAACCCTGTCTGAAAGAAGCAGTCACAGATTTATACAAGCTGCTCACCTGGGATCATTAACACCCCCACATTAGCATGGAGACACAGTGTTGAAATGCTTCTTTTTTCCTGTCCAGCCCAAGCGTCCTGTTGGCCAGTCACAGTCTACGTCTGTGATGAAACAATCAGGAGTTAATCCTACCAAAACCGCAAAGACAAGGGCTCCAGACCGTCGTCTGCCTAAACCTCCACCAGGTAACCACCTTCTAAAAGCTGGACTCATCCATATACCGTACTATAGACAAGGTTTAGTGTGTGTTTTGATATATTTCTTGCACTGTACAATTATCCTTGTGATGATATTTTTAAAATAAAAAAAAATAAAAAACATTTTTACAGAACAATGTGAATTTTCCTCTAATCTCTCTCATTTCGTTCTCTAGATCATATTAATGCAAATCCTGCATTTTTGTGCTTACTCATATCACTGCAACAAAATCCTTCACAGAACCTTGTAGTCAAACTTCTATTTAAAAAAAATCAAGTTTTTCAGGCATTTAACAATATTTATGCATAAATCGGTTACCAATGTTAACTAGTAAAAGTTTAAAAGCTTTATTTTCTTTCCTTTCTTTTTCCTGTGGCTGTTCAAGCAAAACTTTCAAGCATCAAAAGGTCAAAGGCTATTCATTTATTCTCTTGGCCATCAATGTGATTTTTGTCATGGTAGTGTTGGTGGTACTTGGGCTCCTTCTTGTGGTAATAAGAGGGATATTTTCATATCAACTCTGCAGGCAGATTTATCTTCATTAGCAGAGCTGTGATGTAAATGTGAAAAAGATTAGTGCTGCAACTATATTATGACTTCAGATCCAAATGAAAACTGCTCCAGGAGACAAGTGTAAAGGAAATATTGGAGAAAACCCTGCGGAAATGAAAGTAAACTAAGTTCAGGCAGTTGAAGTTCAAGGTAGTTCAATTCAAGTTATCTGAAATTTTGAAATGGCTATCATGCTTCAATTAAAGAATACGTTTAGTGATCTGTGGTGCCATAAACCTAACCTTAGAACCGTAATATTTATAAAAGAAAAATCTAAAGGTATGGATGTGCTTTTATCCATCCAAAAAAGTATTCCTCAACTAAAGTTTACATTCCTTAGAAATCCATTCCTTTAATCCTACAAGAAACATTCAGTTTTGATGGATATATAGCTTAGATAACTTTTTTTTTCACATAATTTTGATTATGTTTTTTAATCTGTTATTTTTAAACAAAGCTTTCACAAGGAAATTAAAACGGATGAAATAAGACACAGTTAGAGCACAGATCTCTTAAGTTAATCTTTAGAAGTCACATATTAAAAGGAGTTTTATGATCTAGTATTGCAATTTCTGTAATAATGACACGGATATTTGAAATGATTGGTATTTTAGGAGGTACCTCTTATAAAATCTCAGAGAACTACGGAGTTTATCTGTTTTTAAAAAGGTTAAATAAATTATAAGTTGCTGAGTTGTATATTGCTCACTTGGAGACACTGTGCAGATCATGGATCACTTTCCAAATGGTCACTTAAGATTTTTCAGGCTTCCTAAAGCGAAGCTGCGATACTCCAAGCTGCCCACTTCCCTGAAGACATTTTACTGCCATATATGTAAAATGTTTTCTTAGGCTGAGCCCCAATCCCCATTTGCCTAAAGAAAAAAAAATGGCCAGAATTTTTGCAGCTGTCACTACTGTTAATTTCTCTTTCTTTCTATGATTTTATTGTTTTAACCAGTAGTCATTCCTTCAAAGGTTACAATGATTTACATCTTTGTTTTCTACTTTCCTGATTCCTTGGTCTTTCCACAACATGTTATTCCTTAAACACTCCCCATATTTTTTGGACTTACCTGCATTTTTACGTTCTTTTGTTGGAATATTTTATTTTTTTCATTCATTTAACTTCAGAACATATCGGTTATATTTATATTACTTGCTTAAGAACAGTATCAGGGAGCAGAGAAACAGAACTTAGCTAAATCCCCCCAAAAATCGGAAGATACAATAAGAAATGGTGACACTTATATTATATATATTTTTTTTGTAATTCAAATATTTATTGAGGTTAGCATTGTATAACAAATAAACAACATATAAATCAGTTTAAATCTGTAAACAACTGATGTCAACTTTACATTGTAGACATATAGGTGAAATTGCAACACTATTAATGAAAATTACAGTAATGTATTTGCCTGCTGTCTTATGATAAGACTTATAATTCCTCCTCACTTTGTAGATAGTGTGATATGTACTTTGACATTATCCAGATAAAGACCCCCTGTTTTAATATAATTATGTATACCTTTCAAAGAATATCTCAAGTAGAAAGCACTCCTGAACCAGTGAGAGAATGTCAGGGGTCAGTGCTCTTTCCATTTTATAAGGAAAAGTTGCCTTGCAAGGAGTATAAGAAACACAACTACTACTAGACTCTGCACCAGATAGACAATGTGAGGTTCAAACCCAAACAGCCCATTTAATGGATAAGGAGGTATATATCTCCCTATGAAGCCTCACTTCATGTCCGAAAATAAGAATCTCAATTAAAGTTTGACTTTGGGCAGGAATTGAACTTATGAATATATGATGCCAGATTCCCTCTGTCACAAAGAGGGGTTATCAAACAACCTAGACAATCTCAGTTTAGTCAAATGGATACAATGTACTACCTTCAAAATAAATAAACCCTGTCCTGCACAAATTTAAGAATTTGAACCCTGTTTAGAGTGACTTCCAAGGTCTTCTAAGAAATACGTTTTCCAAGCTCCTCTTTCCATAACCATACTTGATTTGATGATCCACTGGGAAAAAGAACATCCTCCACTTTACCTTTAAACAAAGGTCGATGTGGTATCATTTTACACCATTTAATAGTGTTGAAGTCAAGACCACACCAACCAAGACAAAGAAGTACGGAGACTGAGACAAGGAAAACATCTTTAGAGGACTAGATGGCCTAGCCAAGACCAAGATCTTATATGGTTTTGGCCTCTAAATGTATTGGTCTTGTCTTGGTTTCTGTACTCCTTGGTCTTGGTTGGTGTGGTCTTGACTACAACACCACCATTTGATGTCAAAGAAATGCAGAATGGCATTTATGAAGTTCTTTTCTTACATATAAACACTCAGCAAGGTCCTTAACTTATTATGTAAATACAGCCAATTTAGCCCTGCTGCATGTCAGTTACAGATGGCTCATTTCAACTCAGTATCATACGATCAGTTATGAAGAAAAACGGGGGAAGCGCCAGAAAACAGCATTCAAATGATCGCATTTCAGTTTAGTACTTCATAAAGTGGAAAATTATTATTAAGGTAAAGAAACACCGGAAAACTGATAAACCATCATCTTCATCTAATAAGTCCTAATAACCCAGCTACTGACTTTATCACTTGGCATTTTGATATGTTGTGTTATTTTTACTTTCTAGTTATTAAACATGTTTCTTTGCAGTATCCCGAGAGCTTCCAGTTGAGAAAGAGACCATCCAGACACAGCTTCATCTGAGCACCAATGAGGAGCATTACACCTACACCAATGTACCCTGGAGGCTGTATCTCAGGAAGGAGGTGACCACACAAATACATCAGCAAAAACAAACCACTGAACATCAGCTATTTCTTATGAATATCCAGCCATGGTAAAAAGAAAAAAAACATAAAACATAGAACCTGAGCAGTAACCTGCTACAGATTACATTCAGTCCTTGTTGAAATTGAAGCCAAAAGGGGGTAAAACTCTGCAGAAAATGTTCCACAGTTTAAAATGATTATGAAATTCTTTGGGCTCCCACACAGATGATCAAGTTGTATTTTGGATGCTACCATTTTTTTTTAAATAAGAGGCCTTCTTCTATCTAATCTTCCAAACAAGCTGGAATTGTGCAGTGTTTTCCTTTTTAATTTAATTCTCAGGAACTTGCTAACTGACTCTGGTCCAGTCTGAAAGCAACCCTTGAGAATTATAAAATTGTTTGGCCCTCTCTAGCTCCACTTCTGCAATAGCTGGGAACTTTCTTTAAGGTCTTCATTACTGCCTTACCATTTTGTTACACACCCCTACACCCCATGGAGCAATAAGCCGTTGGAAATGTTACTGTTATAGAGGACGTCACACTAACGGACGATCAAACTGTTATTCTCCTTTTTGCATAACGGAATTAAAAATGGCATACTCAGCTTTCAAAGTGCTTCTCTATCTCTTTGTGTGATTTTGTAAACTTTACTTAGGATTTATATCATTTTTGAAATCCTGCGTTATTTTAGAATTTCCTGCAGCTTGTAACCCCAGCATTGAAAAAGGGTCTATGTTCTTGTTATCATGACAATATCTGTATCAATGCCAATTTAAACACTATATACGGAAAACAGTCCTCAGATGAATACATGTATATATTTTTCTCTCAGGTGTTTTATCCCAAAGACAGCTTCAACAATCCACTGTTGCTAGATCTCATTTTCAAACAGGTAAACATTTTTAATTCTCTTTTTCTTTTTTGTATTTAACAGTATTTCTTTCAGCCTATATAATCTTTCATAACTGAATAAACACAGATTTATACACACATTCCTCTTCTCTCCTGTACTTTTCTCTTCCAGATAGTGAATGACACCCTGTCAGAGGCATGTGTTCGTATCACCCGGGATGAGAGACAGAAAATGAAAGCCCTTTTTGGTACCCCTGTCTGTTTTTCCTGCAGTCTTTTTTCATGCCTGCATTGCTGTAAAAAGCACACCCCCCTGAAATTTATGAGTTTGTGTGTCTGTTTCTTTGAATGACAGCAAAACATAGTATTAAGCAGAATATGGATCCAGTGGAGGAGCATGTGAAGAAAACAATTGTAACAGCGGCCAGAGAGACCTGGGAAATTTACTTCTCCCGACTCTTTCCTGCCTCGGTGAGTTTGGGGGTGGGTTTGTTGGAGCATACTATTGCATTTTGTGATATATACATTTTTTACATTTTTCTTGGTGAATGTGTGCCTCTGTCTGTCTGAGTGCAGGGTAGTGTAGGAACAGGTGTACAGGTGTTGTCCGTGTCGCACAGCGGTATCAAATTACTAAAGACGGTGAAAAGCAGCGCAGCAGCTCCAGACTACTTCAGAGTCCTTCGACCATACACGTAGGTCCAGAAGTTTTTCACAAACCTCACTTTTTTCAACTTTTCTTTTAGCCACCTTTTATCTCCTAAACTTGTCTTGTTTCTTAATTTCAAATGTTTATTTTCACCAGTCCTTGGCTTTCACACTTTAAATCCATTTGTGGGAAAATTCAGAATATTTAAAACACATGGACCATTAAACCTTGAAGTTTTTATTTTGTTTTTTAAATTATGTGAAAACCTTATGCAGGTCTTATGCATCTTTAGGGATCATCTTGAGACAGAAATTATTTTTTCTATTTGCTCTCTTTGAGATTTTCTATAAATTCAGGTAGAGAAACTGTATAAAATAGCTTTTTTAGTGACAGGCTACTTCCTACAAAGCAGTTAACGCCCCATTAATACCAAATTAGAACTGCACTATGGTGTCAATAATCATTGGAAAAAAAACAAAATCTAATTTTAGGGCAATCATGACCTGAGGCAAGCTTTCTATCTGGCTCATCAGTTTCACTTGTTGTTTTCTTTGTAGTCCAATCAAAATGCTATAGATAGGCAATAGCTTACCATAAACACCTTTGCCATAACCCTTATTATTACTGTAGAGGAGGAAATACAATATTTTTTGGCTCATCAGCAACAGGATGATGCTCCTTAGAGCACCACTCAAAAATGCTGACAATGAACTATTTTTAAACAACTGAGGAAAATGTCTAAACTTGGAGCAATTGTGTCCAGAGATGATCTTGAAATTATTATCCACGGCTTTGTGTCTTCCCTTTAGACTACTGTAACTACTCATGTCTAAACAAAAAGGGGTTGTCTGGTCTTCAGCAAATTCAAAACTCTGCAGTGAGGTTACTGACTCTTTATTGGCTCCCAGTCTCTTTTTGGTTTCAGTTTAAAATCCTGGTGCTGACCTTCAGATTCTTTACGGTCAGGTCCCTCCTACGTTAGACACTTGTTGTGTCCTTATACCTCCTCTCGGAGACTGGGGTCTCCTGATCAGAATCTGCTAATGGTCCTTCTAACTCGTTACAGGACCAGGGGAGATCGCTCCTTTCAAGCGGCCAGAAGTCTAGAACAATCTTCCGCTTTTTACGTTTTTAAGAACGAACTGAAAACCAATTTTTTTTAGAAAGCATTTTAAGTAGTGGATTAAGGGTTGTTTTATGATCAAGTTTTTTGTGATGTAAATGTAAATGTATTTTTATTTGTATTGTAATTTTGTGAAGCACTTTGTGACCTCTATGTCTATGAAAGGTGCTATATAAATTAACATTACTTATACTAATTTTATGCAGAGTGCTTTGTAGAGCCAAGCATGTTTATTACTTCTCACTACAGCTATTTCATTTTACCTTTATGTGTTGTATTGTGCATGTACATTGAAATGTGAAGCCAGATTCAGTAAAGTGAACAAAATCTTTTTTTTTTCCAAATGTGCACCATAAACCTTAATATATTATATAATATAATATAACATATAATTCAATTTTATTGTCATTACACTGTCACAAGTACAGAGCAACGGAATGAATTCACTGCATTTAACCCATCCCCTTGGGGAGCAGTGGGCTGCCATTATGCGGTGTCCAGGGAGCAGTGTGAGGTTAAGGGTCTTGCTCAAACCAGAGTGGCAGTCTGTGGGAGTGCGGCTCCAACTCAGAACCTAAGGATACCACTAGGCCGCCACTCCCTTCACTCGTATCTGATCTTATGGAATGTGACTGCAGTCGGATTAGTGACCTTGAGGTTTATCTCCATCCAGTTTGTCACAATATTGTTCTGCTCAGCAGGAAACTAAGCCAGACAGCAAAACGGACAGAAGCTGGGATAGCAATACTGAGAATCTAAACAATAAGTAAACTATTTATCCTTAATTTGAGAAGGTACGTTATATGATCTGCTAATGTAATTAGCACTTAGTAAGATAATTAGATGATATGAAATAACATAGCAGAAATAACATGCTAGCAATTTCCAATCCTACTCATCCCCGCTCATCTTCAATAAATATGAAATTAGGGCCTCTCTTTTTAGTAGGCCATATACATTTTTATTGTAAACAACCACCTGAAGAATTTCCAACTCTTCCCTAATTGGCATCCTACCCACTTACTCAATTAGGGTGGTTGGACATGTCCAATGCTGTGGCTAAAAGTGTGAGAACAGGATTTTTTTTTTTTTCTAGTCTAGATTGTTGGCAATACCTGCTTGCCACAATTTATTTTGGGACCAGTGACAGGAAATAATCAGTACCATGATATGTTGCCACTGCAATAATGAACCACAACCATCTCACACTGAAGGTTTTTGCCTGCGTTAAACACTCAGAGAACTTACTGCTCCATCAGGCACTTCTTGATGCACAACTTGATACACTCCAGATGACCTGGTAAAGATTCAACAGATACTATTCATTGTATGGCAGACTTAGTCCAGTATGTAGAGACCCTAATATTTAAAGTTTTTCTGTTTAAGTTTTTTGCAGTATTTAGACTGATGTTTTCTTTCTGTCTGTCAGCCGTTTCATACAAAGAAAATTACACTTCAAAGAACACCTTAAAAACTATCATAAGCAGACCAGATTATGAGAAGGTTTGATTGGATTAATTATGGTAAATATACATTACAGAAAATGAAACAAAATAATTCTCAATTAAATAAAAAGGTTTATGGTTACCTACCCAATTCAGTCTGACTAGATCACTTGAGATGCGGTACTTGACAGAATTATACTGATGTTATGCATACTACAGCCTGCTATTTAGTGGTCTTGCTTTACTTAACTTTGTTTAGTTTAAAACCTCAAGCCCTGATGAGTATTACAGTTGGTGAGTTTGGCTCATTGTAAAGGATTTACAATATAAATAAACAATCGATGGCTTAAGTTAGAAATTGCGGGCAAATGCATCACATTTTATTCTTTCTTTTATCTTTATTTTACTGAAAGTTTGGTTTACATGTTACGCAGACCCTGTTGGTTATTATTGTGATTGTTTGCTGTTTCTCCTGCTTTCTGTCTCAGATATGCAGACATCCTGTTCGTGACCATCCCATCTGAGAACATGCTGGAGTTCAATCTGACCAATGAGAAGTTGATCCTGTTCTCTGCCAAGGCCTTACAAGTCAAGCATCTTATTGACACCTTTATCAATGAAATCAAAAAGGCATGAAAACTCATACCACACAATTGCACATGCTTACATATTTTTACATCCTGTCATCCAAAACTCCAAACACTTTTAAAGAAAATAATCAGCGTCATTTCACCTAATCCAGGTCTGATTACAATGAACACAAAAGGTTTTTGGTATAGGTTTGAATCAGCATACTCAATTTGGTGTTAAACCCAAAAAAACTATTTAAGTTGTGCTTAGGGTTCTTATTTCACTTGATCAAAAAATTCAGAGGTTTCAACTTTTCTAGCTTTGACTTAAGTATTTTGATTCCCATAGAAGTTATCTTTGTCATGGTCAAAACTATACTTTTAAATGCTCTTTGCTGAAAAATCACAAAACTTTATCTAAATTAGCAAAGCATATAAATTAACAGGCTGAGGTGGTTCAAGACTGAAAAAATTATGTCCCAGTTTTTATTCAGCAAAGTAAGAAAATCAAGGGAAAACTTTATTTTTGTACTTTACCATTTATCACAAGTATTTCATTACCAATATAATATACGTCCCCTGTTCTTTGTTCTGTCAGGACTCCGATTATGTCATTGCTGAGCGCAACTTTGTGACAGATGACCGCTCAATGCTTAGTTTTCATAAAGGTGATATCATCAGGTTGCAGGTCATGGATGGGCTTGAGAAAGGTGAGAGACTATTTCAGTCAGAGTTTCCTGGGTGGACATTACAAGAACATTTACAGATGCAATGTCCTGCAGGTTACAGTTACGGCTGTGTGGTGAGGAAGAAGGTTGTGTTTCTGGAAGAGCTTAAACGTGACACTCAAGACTTTGGTGAGTATTTGATGTGTTCAGGAAACAGATCAATAGCTATAAACTTCATGTGCCTTTAAACATGGAGGGAATTTTTGAACCATTTATCCTCTGTTCTTTAGAGCTATTATTCTCCAAATGTAAGGGGAAAATGCAAGACCTAGCAGCCAGAGCAGCCTTTACATACAATATTTGAGCTGAAGATAATTTTTAGATGGAGAATGGCAAAGCAATTTAAAAATCATTGTTTCTAACTCAACTTGATAACATAAAAAATACCATTTTAGGTCAGAGGTGTCGCATTACTCTGGTGCTACACAAGATCTGAAGGGGACTGTCTGATGTTAAGGAGTTCCTGTCTAGTAAAAGACATCTCACAATGTCAGCATAGAGTAGAAAAACCACAAGGCAGCAAAATATCTTGACTTCCATCTTTGACTGAGCTTAAACGGACCTTGTTCTCACATATGCTGAGTTCGAATTCAGTGGCTGCGTCCTTCAAACACCAGATTTGTCGGCCGATTGCGACATAGTGCAGCGCCATGGCCTGTTCAGATTGAAACAATCCTCATTATGCAGCCGACAAATGCATCCTTCTTTTTGCCTGTTTTGAAGGCCGGGTCCATTGTATCCTACGTAGCCTTGGGTATCCCGAGATTAATTGCGTGTCCAAGCTGCTCCATGTTTAGAGGAAAAAGTAAATTGCTAGGTGACAGAGCGTACACTGAGGCCATTTCTCAATTCACAAGAATGTGAGAACGGACTCGTGTCCTCAATATGTTCTTGAGAAGAACACAGGAAAGTATGGACTCTGGGAGAACAGGAGCACGCAGCATAAATATGGGTCAATAGGTGGAGCTGCATTTCTCCTCCTGTTATTCAGAGTCTCTAGATAAAGATAAATTCTTACTTTTTTCGTTTAGTGGGGGGATAATAATTAGAAGAGTAAGATAAACACAAATCAAATGAACATTTTACCAAATAAAACAAAACAATCACTATCAGAGCCAGCGGTACTTCACACATGGCTATGCCGAGAGAGGGCTGCTGCAGACAGGCTTAAATTGGCCCTGGCTGCAGTTAGCCTTGGAGTTCCACTGGTTGCCACGGTCTTCTCAACATCGGACTTTTTTTTTTTTTATTACGCACTAAATCATTAAATGGGCCATATAGTGAAGCTTAAATTAAAATTTTCTCGTTTCAAATTATCTTAAAACATACTTTTATAGAACAACGCCAACAGAAAAGAGATATTTTAACTTAATACCCTGAGCTCTGTTAGCGTTTCACTGGAAGCTGCTGCTGCCACAGTGCTGGGGCAGCTGTCAATCACAAGAATGGGCAAGTTCAACTCAATTCAATTCAGTTTATTTATATAGTGCTGATTCACAGCAAATGTCATCTCAAGGCACTTTACAGTTCACCAGATCTGTTTTCAAAGATTTCTATCTAAGGAAAACCAGTTTATTGCATCGATTCATTGACTCTAGGGCATTCCCTGACACTAAACATGCCTGTAGCAACAGTGGAGAGGAAATAATCCCTTTTAACAAGAAGAAACCTCCAGCAGAACCAGGCTCAGTTTGAGCGGGCATCTGTCGAGGCCGACTGTGGTTCAAGGAGACAGAAGCAGAGATGCAAAAGGCAAGTGTAAAAGGGGCCCATCCAGGAAACACACAGCCATTCAGACGACCTCCGAGCCAAGATAGCACATCGAGCCAGTTGCAGTCACAGGACTACACTCAAAAACAGGCAGATCTCGAACATCTATAAACAAAGGTGTTGATGGAAGCAGCACAGCTGGTATTTCTCTCTAGGATGGTGTCACAGCCAAACAGGAACAGACTATGAAAAAAAGCAGAGAGAGCATAACGTGAAAGATTAAACTAACAAATTCTGCAGAGTGGGAGAATAGAGATAGAATGAAGCAGAATTATGAAAAAAGTGGTCCCTATGTCCTCCAGAAGTCTAAGCCTATAGCAGCATAACTATTGAGATAGCTCAGGATAACCTGAGCCCCTCTAACTAAAAGCTTAATCAAAAATGCATGCTCGGTACAGAGGGAGGGGCGAGGGAGGGGCGAGAACAACATCCGGGGACTTTGTCCGTTCTCTGTCTTTTGTTCTTGTGAATTGGAACAGTACTATGGCTGAGACTGATGACGTTTCACAAGCACATGAGAACGCACAAGTAGACGTATTGAGAAACGGCCTGAGTGAGGGGCAGTGGCATTTGGAGAAGGCTTGACCTGTTTGAATCCATAGCCAAACCCTTCCGGCCTCCTTATTTTTACGACCCTCAAAGGACCCAGTCCAGGTAGACCGGGTCCTTGGATGACACAGCTGCTGAAATTAAACACACCTGTTGATTATTAGGTGACTTGCTTAGGAGAAAATGCAATGATGTGAATCAGGTGTGAACTAAAACATGGTAGACAGTATAGGCCCTTTAGGATCAGAGTTGAGGAAAAAATGCCCTGATCTAATGCAATCTACTGTACCTCTGTTTCTTTGTTTAGGGTGGCTGTTCTGCGAGAAAAAAAACCTATAAATAAGAATACATTATAATTTCAATTTATTGATCACACATTGGAAACATTTACCTCTGCATTTAAACCATCCCCTTGGGGTGCATTGGGCTGCCATCGTGGGGCGCCTGGGGAGCTAGGGCACAGAGCTTGGAATGCTCTGTGCCCTAACCACTAGGCCACCACTCCCCTTAATTACCTCCCCTTGCCTCAGATTTTCTATAGTTCCTTACAGATTTCTCTTCAATAATTACCTTGTATGTGATTCTATCCATTAGCCTATCAAATTAAACCAGCCTCTCTACCCATGCAGTAGAAAAACATTGCCCCAGCCTGGTTCTACCATCCACTTTTTGTACAGTGGGTATTGGGTTCTCAGGATGAGGTGCAGCCTACTGCATGATCCAGATAACTTACATTTCTTTGTTTAAAGTTTGTGTTTTTAAAATGGAAAGATGTGGTACAGTATGAATAGTTTTGCAAGGCACACTAAGTAACTGTTTCACGGTTGTGAGATAAACAAGGTGTCAAGCTTAGCTTTAGACAGTGTTCTCCATCCAGACAGCAGTATCTTTATGATCTTGTGTTTGGTTATCAGCACAGCCCAATTCACAGAAGGGTGATCTAACATGCAGTTAGGACAGAGTAGTGGAAAATAGAAACTTTATGGTTCCTTGTTTATCTGCTTGTATCTGCGCATCAGGTTGGAAGTTTGGAGCTGTGTTTGGCCGCTCTGGGACTTTCCCGACAGAGTGCGTCCACCCCGTCTCTCCTCCTGATTTCCTATCATTGCCACTGGACCGGACGGCCGAGCCTCGAGGTGGAGCTGACCAGTTCGCTGCGTCATCAGCCATTGCTGTTGCTGTGGCATCTACGATGGCTGCCCATGAGATAGATCAAACGATTGAGGTTTCACAGGCACACACACTTTACACTGATTATTTTTACGTCTTACAAACTGACTTTTAATCTCTCCTTTTAGAGAGTTTCACTTGATAGGTTCTCTGATGGAGAGCCTGATGAGAGAGCACTGCAGGACAGTAAATATGATATGCTGGAGTTTGCCAAGAAGTTCTTCAGACAGGCACCGAGTGGACAGGGGTGAGCGATATACACCAAGGAATATGTAAATTCAGATCCTTTCATTTTATAATCCTGCAACAGGGATTACTTTGAAGAGCTGCAGAGCTATAGGTACCATCAACTCAGTGTGTTTTTTTTATAACACTGAGCAAAGCTGTTAAGCAACACTGTAGTTATTTAAATTTCTTTTTAAATAAATACACTTTCTTCTTATCTTTTAAAGGGGAATTGATCAGTGTTTCTAAAAATGTGTTGATATCATTCTTTTGGTATGTCGCTTTCAGTTCTGTTTAAAATTATGTAATTTATATTTACACTCGTCATCAAAAGGCAATTAAGAGACAGTTCAATAAAAACATACAATCAGATTTGCAGGATATGGTTCTCTTGAGCATGTGGCAATGGTCTACATTTGCATTGTATACCTGCATTGTTCCTTTGACTCTCCAGCAGCGTGCTAAATGTTTGTCTGTATTGCTTAGTTAATTGAAATAAAAATGTAACGAATACATCCAGATTTGTTTTTCAGAGTTAACAGAGTTAACTGCTCTGCTGCTTTCTGATGAAGGTAGAGCAGATGGACTGAACAATTTTACATAAACTAATTGACTTAGTGTTACTAAAACATTAGAACATATATATATATATATATATTTATATATGTATGTATATATGTATATGTGTGTATGTGTTGTTGTAGGTTTATTGTGTTATATTGTTTTTTTAGTTTCATAATTGTAGTGGCCTCTCGTTGGGCCCTTGTCAACAATCATGGGCCTCTAGAATGCTTCTCTTTCAACCCTTTTTGGTGCCCCTGAATAAAGAGGTAACTCTAGATAACCTAAGCCAATCTAACCATAAACTTTACGAGGAAAGTGTTAAGCCTAGTTTGAGATGTAGAATAAATTAAATTAGATCTATGTTTTTTTTCCGTGATGTTTACAGAATGCTGGTCAGGTATTTTGAACATCATTGCAAAATTAGTCACAGATGAGGAATTTAGTTTAAAAAAATAAAAATAAAATAAACATGCCAAAGTCAAAATGAAAACCCTGAAAGGATGTTCAGAAACCCTTACAAACATATTATCAAGTCCAAAATGAAATACTATAAGACAGGCTGGCTCTTTGAGGGCAAAATGTAATAAAGAGGAATAATTTAACATGGGTAGTTTTCTATTTTAAACTGAGGTTCACCTCCATCTCACAAATCATTATTGCTATTGCTGAGCTATTTAAATAAAGGAAATAGTTGAGGTCACACCAGTAGATTGTAAAATACTTGATCCATATTAGGTGAAGAGTTTGAAAAAAGAGAAGCCCATATAAAACACTCTGACGACAAACTGGTTTTGAAAAGACAGTGAAAATAGAGAAGGAAGATATTTCTGTAACAGGTACATTCATGTGGGAATGCTAGAAGTAGATAGAGATTAATCATGAGCATGTAAATGCAAGGTTCAATATGCCAATTGCAAGCTTTTGTAAATGTAATGTTAAAAGTTAACTGATAATCCAGGTCTTTACATTCTTAAAATCTAAATGTATCATTATCTGTCTACATCTGTCCTTAGAGATTCTCTAAAGAGTAAAAGCAAGAACAGAAATTCCAGGGAGCCCACTGAAATGATCAAGTTCTCCAAGGTATCTTGTTGTTTCCATCATTTAACAATAGCTTCCTTCATGGGCTGTTTAGGTAATTCTTTTTAACTGATTTATTATTGCAGGCCCCTCTCACTGAGTCTCTGATAGAGTTCACAGATCTAGCTATGAACCGAGTAGCAGCTGATCTTTTCCTGTGTAAGTTTTCAAGTTCTTACATTACATTAACCTGTTTCATAATTCAGGTTTATTTTTATGGGAGTCACTTAAGAAGTTATCTCGACTTACCTACTTACTTTAAAAGTATTTAATATGTACTATGAACAATTGTGTTTATTCCTTTTTTTTATTTCTGTATATATATATATATATATATATATATGTCTGTGTGTGTGTTTTTTGATGTATTATCTCTAGGCATCATGCGCTTCATGGGTGATTCTCCATTGAGGGGTTCAACAGAGCAGGAAGTGGTCAGCACATTCCTTAAAGTAAATATCCTTATTTTCAGTTTCCTGATCCATCTGATGTTGCAGGGTAAAAGAAAACCTCAATAATACTGTCAGTTTATTGAAAAAGAAATATCTTTTATTGTAAAACAGTGGGGAAAAGTGTGTGTATTATCAGGAAGGTGAAAGGTAAATAGAAGCAAGCAAGTACTACAAAAAAAAAAAAAAAGAAAATATGAAAACAAAAAATAATCAGAATAAAGACTTGAATAGGTGATCTGCAATGGACTGGTCACCTGGATGGATGGATGGATGGATGGATGGATGGATGGATGGATGGATGGATGGATGGATGGATGGATGGATGGATGGATGGACGGACGGACAGACAAAAAAATTAGACTAGAAACAGCATAAAGAATACAAATAAATATGCAAAAGGTGCATGTGTATTTTTGCATTTAGAACACAACAGACTGTTTATAAAAATGAAAAGACTGTTAAAAAATCTAAGTGTCGTAGAATCAATAATGCATATAAAGTCTGAAAATATGCTGTGAAAAAGAATATGCAACAATGCTCCTTTGGGCATTTAGGATACAGCAGTTTGTCTACAGCACTTATGAACAATTATGTCTAGCATCTGCATGAGATTTTTTGTAAGGCTCTTGTTATATCTGCTAATGTGAAAACTGAAAGAATTGAGAAAACTGATTATAAAGGGAGCAGGCATTAAAAAAAAAGTCTTCCACCTTTTTGGTAGTTCCACTTATACCATTTTGTTACAGAATAAAAATTTGTATTGTATTAAATGATTATTTTAAAGGAGTAAACTCCAGCTAAAGTCTTGTGGTGTTCTATGTTATGCTCCCCTCAGCTCATTAGAGATTTTGCCTTGATGAGGGATGAAGCGTACTGCCAGCTCCTCAAACAGCTCACTTCTAACACCAGCTCCAAACCGTAAGTTGACCGGCTGTATTCAACCAGTACATCGCTCTTTGCTTCTCTGATCCTGAGTGACTTTGTGGTTGCTTGTGCTCCACAGTGATAGTTGCCAAAGAGGCTGGAGGCTGCTGTACATTCTGACTGCCTACCATCGCTGCTCTGAGGTCTTCAAGCCTTTCCTGCTAAAATTCCTGCAGCAGGCTTCTCGCAGTGCAGGAGCACAGTATCAAGGTAAAAACCATGCCCACTAATACCAAGTGGAAATACACTGTAAATGTTGCAGTCAGTGAGAAATGTGTACTTTCTTTTGTCTTCCTTTAGGCATAGCTAAAGCGTGTGAACAGAATCTGAAGAAGACGTTTCTGTATGGTGGCCGGATTGTTCCACCCAACGGCATGGAGATAAAAGCTATGATGGTTGGTTCTTTTTTTAATTTAGGAAAAATCTTGAAATTCTTGTTAGAAACAGGATGCTCTTACAATGGACATGCTGACAATAACAGCAGGTCTTTGAGTTGGTGTACAGGATGCAAGGTTTAAATCCCTATTCTGTCCATTTCGGTCATTGAGCCCTTGGGCAAAACACTGAATCTGCGTTGCCTGCTGACGGTGGTCAGAGGACTTCAGGCTATGGAAACTTCATTTCTGTTACTGTGCCCCTAAGCAGTGTTAATGTAACATTAAAAGAGACATTTCAACACTGAGCCAGGTTACATATGGTTACAGAGTAATGATTAACACTGACAATTTTAACCCAGTTTTACATTGTGAAGAATAATTCCAATTAGAGTAGAAATAACAGTCTGGCACTTCAACCTATGTAACTGTTATACTGTACAGGGCAGGGCCATATGTAACTTGGCTCAGTGTTGAAACTGACTTACTTTAACAATAATCTTACACTGTTGTATTGTGTGAGCCTGGTGCTGCAATTGGAGGTCATTTAAATTTACAGTAAACAGCAGATATTGTCACTGGAAGCATTTTACCCTGTTGTAACATAAACATTAACTACTGTAAGCTCTCGTTTTGTAATATTTGTCTTGATTATTTACATTTAGAAAAGACAGGTTTATGTATAAGCACATTTCAACGGGCTGTTCATTAAAAATAATCAGAAAACACAGAGATCCTGCATTTTAGTGGGATAGTAAGAGAGAAAAACATTATAATTTATAAAACTAGGTATTGAAAATAATAAAATGATAATTAAAGTAATCAAATGGTTATAGAAACAATTATAATGAATTATTCATACTAAATAATAAGCGCTTGACAATGTAGCTTCTGGGAACTTGTGAGCAACAAAAACCTTCCAACATTTAAGATGGCAAAAGGAAAAAAAAGAACAAAGTGAATAAAAATGAATTCTTTGCGATATGAATTATGATTTTATTATCAAAAATTGATAATAAAATCATAATTCAAGTAAATAAAGTTGTACCATAAACTTAAGCCAATATTGTCAAGATAACAGAGTCAAGGACTACCTAAACAAAAAAGGTTTTTACCTTAATTTTAAGCAACTTAGATTTTCTGAACTTTTACATTTTTCTGATTTTGGTCCAGATTATTTTAAAAAGGTAAAAGCTATTTCTCCATGTTTGGTTCTGGTTCTAGGTATGCAGAGTAGACGATCCAGAAGACCTGAGAGGTCTGGGTGATTGATTCACTGACAATGCTGTAATATATTTTGGAGATAAGCCATAACGACTAACAGAAATATTTTAAAGTTTATTCTCTGGATTACAGGGAGCCAGTGTACGGACTTAAGAATTGGTATAATGTGTTCCACTTTCTTAGTTTTAGGGCGCAGGCAGCAGCATTCTGGATAAGCTGCAGATGGCTGGTTGTAAACAGACCTGTGAAGACACTGTTAGTAATCACTTCAACTAAAGATGAAAACATGTATTAGATTTTCAAGATCCTGCTAAGGTGTTATCAGTTATCTGATCATATGAAGTCACTTGTCCTTTAATTCCGGATATGTTCTTTAGGTGATTGAGGGCCATATTTGTCACTGCCTTTATGTGCCTCTTAAGGTCCAGATCAAAGTTCTTTCTTTTGCCTTTGGTTATTTTGCAATGTGATTTTATTCGAGCTACTTTTTCTGTAAAATACCAAAATCAACAAGAAACACTTTGATCTGGACCTTCAGAGGCACATAAATACAGTTTTTCCAGATCCTGCTAAGAGGTGTTAATCATTAGTCATGTAATCATATAAATTTATATTTTTTTTAAATAAAATGTTATTACCAGTTACTCAGATCCGAATATAGCCTAATGACAAAAAACATTTTTAGGTCTTGCTTAAGTAATTTCTTGTATTTCTACTCTTTTACTTCTATTTGGGCTAAAATATGTTAAGGAAGGGTTTTTGTTACTTAGTACTAACTTTGGATAGTCTGTCTATTCTGTTGGACAGTACATTGAAGATTCAATTTTAACAAAGGTTTTCAATTTATTTCTATTTATAATTTAAAATCCGATATAAAAACCAATTAGTGTTCATTTCAAGAAAACACATAGGTAGATTGGGTTGTTTGTTAGGGATTTTGTGAAAGAATAATATCACACAAATCAACTGTTTTATTTAACTGCAGTTTGCCAAAACTGATTATGATCTCAAAGGTTTAATAGGCAGCCAAAGAAGCATGAAGACAATTTTAAAGAAAGAAAGACAAAGAAAATTTTAATTTAGTCTTTTGATTTTATTAGTTCATATAAAATTTTGATTTAAATACACAGACCATTAGAGCATTCAGGACTCGGTGAAGAACTGCCCATGAGTTACTGCAGCGTCTAATTTCCCTGTGAGATTAATAGAGTATTGTTGAATTTGAATTGGAATGAATTGAACTCACTTGAATTAAATGTATACTTACTTTTGCCATGTGAATGCTTTACTGTCTTTCCTTAGGCAGGACGCAGCTCTAAACGGCAGCTGTTTCTCTTTCCTGGAGGCATTGAGCGCCATGTGAAAATAAAAACTTGTACTGTAAGTACCCAGCAGTTGGTGATCAGTGAGATGCATTGGTGTAGAGAGACTGTGATTGGCTGATCCATCTCTGATGGCTCTGTTGGATTTGCTTTTGAGGTTGCATTGGAGGTGATAGAGGAGTTGTGCTATGAGATGGGGTTACACACACTAGAAGCCATTGAAGAATATGCCATATTTTTGGTCACCAACAAAGGTATGTACAGTGTTGTTTTCTTTATAAAAAATATAGCTAATCCCAAAATATTCCTATCCCCAGAAAGATGTTCAAAATAACAGCAGTATATATAGTAAATAAAGCACTTATATATATAAGAATTTTTGTGTTGTGCATATCTTTAGATACTCTGTATAAACATATTACAATAGATAGACAGACAGACAGACAGACAGACAGACAGACAGACAGACAGACAGACAGACAGACAGATACCATGGACTCTCTTTATCGGTCCAATGTTTCAATTACAATAAACACAAGTAAATTACACACATATACTCATATACAACAACCCAAAGAAAAAAATATTAGACGTAAATCCACCTTCTCTAAAACTGTTAATAAGCATTTCATTATTAACACGACATCAAATGTCTCCACCTCCCCAAATAGAAATAAACTCATTCAGGTCTGACACCATTCTATAATATGCAAACTCTGTCCTAATACGTGCAGCTACCAGCCCTCTGAACATCAGGTCAACATCTACAGAACCTTTCTCCTTCATTTTATTTCTCATGGTGAGCCAAATGCTCATCTTTGCCAGACCAAACAGAAAATTAACCGGACAAATATTCCTCTTTTGTGCCAAAAATAAACAGTTTGTTATTAAAACTGTGTCCTAAACCAGCCACCCACTGTTTTAACAAAGGGAAGAGAGGAGCTAGTGTGGGACATCCAATCCAGAGATGCTGTAGTGTTTCCTCAGCCTGACAAAAGACACACTGACTCCCTGATCTGTTATCAATGATTGAGTCTCTAAAGATATGCACAAAATGAAAGTTCTTATTCTTCACTTTCTGAGCTAATCTCATTCTCTAAAGGTCAGTTTGAATGTAAAATGTTTTCTCCTCTGTTTTCATCTTTTATTTACAAAGCAAACTGTCAGCTTGTTGAACCGCAGATGGACTATGCTGTTGTGCTTGTAATATTTTAGAGTTCATCTGTTGCTGCTTTTACTGGTCATCGGACTGGAACTAAATTAAAACGAAAACACCTCCTGAAGTAAATGCCTATAAAATAAATAACAACCGGATTTCTGTGTAACTTCATTCATTCAGGTCAAAATGTGCGTCCTTTGAACAAGAACGAGTACATCCTGGATGTAGCCACAGAGGCAGAGTCAATCGACTCCGGCTACAGTCTCTGGTTCCGGCGAGTTGTCTGGACTCAGCCGCTGAGGTTTGAGAATGAGCTCTGTGTCGCCATGCAGTATAACCAGGTATTAAAGAAAATAACTGTACACACTTTATTATGTTTTTCCATGTTGGCATGTAACTCAGGTGAACTTTATTTTTATTTTTAGATCCTTCCAGACTACCGTAAAGGTCTGCTTAATATTCTCTCACATGGAAAAGTGAGTGATCAACAGTTTCACCAAATCTCCAAGCTGGCTGCTTTGCAGCATAGAGCCAAGGACATCATCTATACTCCCAGCATGTGAGGAAACCTGAGCAAAAGACTTAATTCCAAATATCCAATAAGTTCTCTTTATATTTATTTGTGTAGCTTTGTATGGTTGCTAAGGGATTCAAGCAACAAGACAAATAATAAACAAAACAATTACAATAGGCTTTTGTAGCGCTTTCGCTGCTCGGGCCTAAATATGTAGGACAATGCAGAAAGGTAATGTATCATTATATGTGGATCACAGAGTCACCTATTGAAAATGTTTAAATTTGGTAATTTGAACCATAAACTTAAAAAAAATGTATTTTGTGAAGTAGACTAATAGAACTCTGTGGTTCAGTACGTTTTAACCCCCATTTAGCTCCTTCACCTAGCCTTTCTACCCGCTGAATGTGGAATTTCTCCTTGTGTTTGTGAGAAATATCTAAGCCAAAGATTCAGACGTTACTGCACTTGCAGGATTTTAGGGACAGTTACTGTTGTGTGCTTTAATGGGATGTCTGTTCCTATTACGCCCTCTTTTTTTATCACTGCCTGACACAGAGCAAAGCAGCGAGCAGATCGGCTCACTGAGTTGTGTGAAACAACTTTGGAGAGTGTTGAAAATCACAGAGTGAAGCAGACCTCTGTTTATCTGAAGCTATTTTCTCCTTCCTCTCTCCTCAAGACACGAGCTATCGGAGTACATCGCCGCACCTCTCTTCAAAAAGCAACCTCCACAGCAGTGGGTTACCTTGGCAACGCAACATATGCAGCAAGTACAGCCTCTGAGTCCGCACCAGGCCAGGGCACAGTTTCTTGGTATGATCCCTACCCAAAGAAAGAAAAAAAAAAAAAAAACAGGTTTTCATATACTTTATGTATCTGAACTTGAAGCCCTGGGGATATTGAGGACCTAGAGTGTCACTAAAAAAGAAAACAAGCCATTTCAAATTAACATTTACATCAATAAAAATAAAACCCAATTTAAAAGAATTTTCTAATTATACATTTCACATTGAAAATTAATTTACGTTATATTACACTAATTGGCAACTCTAAATTGTCCTTAAGCAAGAGTGTGTGTCTGCATGGTTGTATGTCTCTTTGTTGCCCTGCAACAGACTGGCGACCTGTCCAGGATGTACCCGCCTCTCATCCATAGCCTGCCAGAGATAGACCCACCTCGATGCTGAAGGAATAAGTGGGAAAAGATAGATGGATGGATGGATTTGAAAATACATTTTCAACTTGCTATATTTAAAATGGATTGATAAATATATAATAAAACCACATTTTCCCCATTGTGGGACAATAAAGGGATTTTCTATTCTAAAATTTTATAGTTCAATTTAAAGTGTGCAATTAGAAAATACTTTTCAAATTGGATTTCAGATTGCCTGATATAAATGTTACATTTGAGAAGACTGGTTTTCTTTTCAGCGACTCTCTAGGTCCTCCATATGGAGAGTGAAGAAATGACTTGAATAGAACCTGTGTGGGACCATGAAGTTACCGTAGCTATGGCACTCCAGCAAACCAAAATAACAGCCACTTTCCACAAATGGACAAAACATGGAACAGTATTTAACTCTTCTAGGGGTTACCACCTTTAAAACTGACTTTAGGACCTAAAGAACAGCATTCAAAGCACTACCGATCTCACTTATCTGTGAAGTTCAAATGTATAAAAGACTGCTTATCCCTCTAAATAGACAAAAAGATCTTTCTTAAATTTCAAAAAAAATTCTTATATTGACTTCTTTGACCTTTGGGAAACCATTATGTGGACTAATGAGATAAGGGTAGACTTTTTTTAAGCTGCATGTATCTTGTTAAATCTAATGTAAATCACGTAAGAAAAGGGTATATCAAACAGTCAAACACGGTAGTGGTTGTGTGATGATCTATAATCGCTTTGCTCCTTCAGGAGTGGACCACATGATAATTTGGAAAACCATGATTATTACCAGGATATCCTGTGCTTATTCATTCCGTTATGCAGCGGGACAACAATCCAAAACCCAACAGCAAGCTGTCGTATCCAGCAATTTATGACCAGCTATGAAATTTGGGGTATTTTTGGTGCATCCTGCTCAAAGTTTGAGTTTGAATACAGAATATAGAGGCTATATAGTAATCTTAATTATATTTATTAATTTATGTTTTACTCTCCACTGAGGGTGATTTATGACATTTCTGCAAAAGAGTGTGTTTTTATGTATCCTGAACTGTATAATCTGATGTTCTGCGTTTGCTTTTATTTTGTAGGCCTATCTGCCTTTTTGAAAATAATCAGTAATGCATACTTCCTGTTAAGTTATCCTAAATCCCTGAAGATTCCCAAACTCATCTCAACCTTTTCTATTTTTTTGTTGTCTTCCTGTTGTGTTTTCTTATAAACCAAGACATATTTATCACATTTTATCATAATGTATGTAAGACAATATTCATGTCTTTGTTCCCCTTTGTCATGTGCTGTTTGTGTGCATACAGGTCTGGTAAGTGTCTTCCCCATGTTTGGTTCCTCCTTCTTCTACATCCACAGCAGCAGCTCCACCACCTTCTATGCTCCTTGCATTCTTGCTGTCAATGCCAGGGGTCTCCACTTCCTGCACAAAAATACACATGTAAGAACTGCACACGACACAAAGCGACACATATAGATAGATGAAGAAGAACTTTTCTCTGGAGCGCTCTAAAATCTGACTTCTGTGCTGTAGGAGCTGATGGCAGTGGTCCCCCTTGTGGAAGTGCAGTCTAGCCGCACCCAAACGCCCACTGCTGGAACCAGTTATCCATACGTTGACCTTACTTTAGGGGACATTAATACACAGCGAGTCATTCAGCTGCAACTGGAACAGGTATAGTTTCAAGCAGCTAATTGGGTTAATTGTTGTTTTTGATTCTTGGTGCTTTAAGACTGACTGTTTTTCTCCGCAGGGCCTGGAGCTGTGTCGAATTATTGCCATGCAGGTAGAAAACATGATGTCTGTGAGAGAAAAGAGGCTTACTCTGCCACCCAGTGAAATCACCATGCTGTGATGTGTGCACATGCTTCATATTATACACAGATGTTGCTGCACATTTAAATTAAACTACCTCCATTTACTTTCGGGTAATTGAAAAATAAGATAATCAGGATGTCAGTCCAGGTTTTAGTGGATTATTTCTTTGAGTTAAAGTGCACCTTTTGTCTTTGTAAAAAGAAATTATAGATTAATTTACAAGTGTGTTTTTAAAGGATTTCAGCCTGTAGATGTAGTAACTTTGGAATAATGTCTTCACAATAGCAAAGTTTTATAACTCATCAGTTTTATGTGTTTTTTTTTTGTTTTTTTTTGTTATACTGCTATAACTGGTTATGTTCACTTTTGAATAAAAAGTTTCTATATTTTGAAAAACATATATTTTGTCAGAAAGAAATAAAAGAATAATTTGAGAAACTGAGGAACCCACCGACTCATACCTTAAAATCTATATTTTTCTCAACATTTTTACAGGTTTGTCTAAAGTTTGGCACTTTTCTGATATATATTAGAATGATTGGGCATACACTGGATTCTCAGTTCTTAGAAAACAAAAAATATTAAGTTTTAAGCTTTTATATACGTATGTGTTGTTAGGGGTGTCTTTTAAACAGTATTTAGGTACTGGGGTAGTTGTGTTTCTTTTTTCTGCTTTTACATTTAAATTCAAGTGAAATATTTTACATACTATTTGAACAAATGAAAATAGTAGATTTTCTCACAGGTGACACTGGGTAGGAGGGGGGGATATTAAAAACCTAAACATTTTGGTTCCAGCTGCTTGATTTACATCTGTCCTTGTAAACCAGTAAATCTGTAAAAGCTTGGGGAAAATCCATTGAGCTGTTGTACTTTTTAGCAATGTGGATGCAGAATATCAGGGTTTTAATTGAAACACTCTCCATGTGTTGCTCTAAATGAAAAGAAAAGATGGACAGATATGAATAAAGAGCAGGATGCAACTTTTAGATCGTAAATAAAGCCTGGATCCATTCATCAGCCACCATCCATGCAGCTCTTGTCTATGCATATATCCACCTATTTGAAATGTGTTTAAGCTTGGAAGGCTTCCTTACCACCATATTATTCTGCTCTTTTTAAAAATCCACTCAGATCTATATCGGGTTTCAAAACTTTGTTTTGTATCACTTCAAAGGAAACGTGGGGAAAATGAGAAGAGGACCTAAAAACCAAATCTGCCAGCAGTAAATAACTCTGTGTAAATTCCGTAATTCAATCTGCATTAATGGATTCAAAGACGTCTACTACAGATTAAACCTTTTTTGAATATTGTACATTTTTTGACATTTTGAAATGTTTATAAATCCTGCTTTTTCTCACATTGGAGAAATTTACCTTTGCATTTAACCCATCCCCTTGGAGAGCAGTGGGCTGCCATCGTGGGGCGCCTTGGGAGCAGTGTGGGGTTAAGAGTGGCAGGGGTGGAGCTAGATGGGGGGCCAGGGGTGGCCAGTGCCACCCTTAGCCAATCAGTGGCCACCCCTACTATTTTTTCCCCTCTAATACAGATGGTGGCAGCAGTAATACTCTCAAGTGGAATATTCAAAAAAATTTATTTTTTTGTGGTTATAATTATACACATCAATATACTAACATCAAAGGTGATAAAAACAGAATTCATGCTCTTTTTAGAACTAGATTCTGTCTTATTTGGGGTAAAGAGAGAATTATGTGTCTCTGCACGTCATCTAAGGGTCTTCAGTGAAATCAAAGATGAATAACAATTTTAATGAAAACTTATCAAATAATCAATTTATGTAGATATTAGTGCTTGTAAATATCAATTATATACAGAATGTTTATTAATACAAATAGGTAAGCCTGGTAAACCAGAGTTTTATCCACTATACCTTTTATCTAGAAACTACGGATGTTTAAATATATGCGTCTATTTGTTATCGAAGGCTGTAGGAAAGTATAGTTTGTCTTATTTAGAAAATATGGATGTTTTGCTCGTTAATTTATTTCCCCTTTGGAACAGTGTAGCTTGACCCTGAGGTTTTGGTGCCTATCTACTTTTGGCCATCCCTCAGTGTACATTGGTTAATGCCTGGCCACCCTTATAAAAATTTCTTGGTTAGGCTTTTGAGGGTTGGCGTTTTTTGGGGTTGGGGTTCAACTTCTTACCTTCAGGTTTTTATGCGGGGGGGGGGTTGGTTGGGGGGCCAGGGGTGGGCATGGCCACTTGTAGCCAACCATTGGCCACCCCACCATTTATTTCCCTCTAATACAGATGGAGGCAACAGTAATAATCCCAAGTGGAATATTCAAAACATTTTAATTTTTCAAATATTAACAATTACTTGAGAACAAAAACACTGTGATTTATCAAGCACCTCAATATACTTACATTAAAAATGATAAGTAACGAATTCAAGCAGAAATAGGTTTTTGTATTTTATAGGGTAAAGAGAAGATGATGTGTCTCTGCAAGTCATCTAGGAGTCTTCAGTGAAATCATAGATAAATAACTATTTTAACTATTTTAATAAAAACATATTAAATAATTAATTTATGTAGATATTAGTACTTGTAAATATCAATTTTCTGTAGTATGATTACTGATAAAAAAAAATAGGTAAGCAATGACAATGGAAAAGATGTTCACCCAAAACTCAAATTTTAAAGAATTTTATCCACTATACCTTTTATTTAAAAAGCATGGATATTTGATTATATTTGTCTAGGTGTTAGCAAAGGCTGTGGGAAAGTATAGTTTGCCTTTATTTAGAAAATGTGGGTGTTTTGCTTGTTAATTTTCCTATTGCAACAGTGGCGATTGAGCGTGCCTACCCACTTTGGGCCACCCCTCAGTGTACACTGGTTATTGCCTGGCCACCCTTATAAAAAATTCTGGCTACGCCCCTGATTCCAAGCTTCATGCCCTAACCACTAGGCCGCCACTCCCCAAATGTTTATGTTTTTCCATATTTGGTCCCTAAAAATCTAATATAGTCGAATAATCGATAATAGAACAAAGAACAGTAGATAAGTTATTTTCAAAGAGAATGTTATTGGTGAGTAGTTAAATGGTGAGACAAAATTAGCCTCACAGAGCGTCCCTCCCACAAACTGAAATCCCAACTGAGCATGCGCAGACCGTCGGCAGGTTACACGAGTTTATGTTCAGGCTTATTCTTGGAGACGGACTGAGGAGGAGGTGTGTTTAGCTTCGCATTTTATTAACTATTTAGTTACTGTGTTTTTTCAGGCTTTATGGATCATTGAAAAAAAGCCTGCAAAGTTTCCAGCTTGGGAATGTTGGTGGTGACATGTCGCTGCGTGGTTTGTCGGTAATTCCAGGCGGCGAAGGAGTAACCAAGCCAGGCTAACCGAGCTAACGGCTATCAGCTAACACCGTTGGCTGCTCCATCGCTATAACGGAGCGCAGAAAGGGTTTTTTTGACGCAGCATTTAATAACAACCCTCTTTCTTTCTTTCTCAACTCCTGGATATATCGACTTCAGAACTTTTAAATGGGAGCAATGCTTCAACGCGAAGGCTAAATGTGGAGTCCTAGCTAACATCGGCTACTTTTGTTGATGCTATGTGTGAGACTTAATGGACTCTTGTAGCAATTTATTCTGAGTTTGTGTATCGCGATCGATTTGTGATGAAACGCATAATTGAAGTGCGTTAATTTGTTTAATTAAAAAAATAAAAAACGTTTTTTTTTTGCAACACGGCGATCATATTGTTTTGGTCGACATGGCAGCCAGCGGATACTCTGACCTGAGAGAGAAGCTAAAGTCCATGACTCCGCACCGGGATGACTACGGGAACAAATTCCGGGCGAGTAACGGCAGCGAGAAGGGTCGAAAGCGGAAGTATCGAGAGTCGGACGACGACGAATACGAGCATAGCGATGACAGCGCTGACCTCCGGGAGCAGGAGGCCCGCCGGGTGAGGAGCAGCGTCATACAGCGGAGCATCTTCACCCCGGAGGAGTGCGCCCGCATCGAGGAGAAGATCGACGAGGTGGTCGCTAAAGCAGAGGCTGGACTGTACCGGGAGCACACGGTGGACAGGGCGCCCCTCCGAAACAAGTACTTCTTTGGGGAGGGGTACACGTACGGTGCCCAGCTGGAGAGGCGCGGGCCGGGCCAGGAGCGACTGTACCGCAAAGGAGAGGTGGACGAGATCCCGAGCTGGGTTCATGAGCTGGTGATCGAGCGCCTGGTGTCCAACGGGGTGATTCCTGAGGGGTTCGTCAACAGCGCGGTGATCAACGATTACCAGCCGGGTGGATGCATCGTGTCCCACGTGGATCCCCTCCACATCTTCGCTCGGCCCATCGTCTCGGTGTCCTTCTTCAGTGACAGCGCGCTGTGCTTCGGCTGCCGCTTCCAGTTCAAACCGATCCGGGTGTCAGAGCCGGTGTTCGTCCTGCCTGTGAGGAGAGGGAGTGTCACAGTGCTCAGGTAAGCACTGCCATACCTCACAATCACTGCACAATCAGGACAAAACATCAGTGAAAAGCTCATCTCAGTTTACTCACTCTTACAGCTATTGAAAAACCCTTTAGTTTCTTTTATTACAATATTACATCAAATGAAAGTATTTTAAAATCAGAAGTCTAAATTTATCCTTGATCACTTTTAAAAGTACTTTTAATCTGAGCAATGAACCTAACCATAATTTAAATATTAATTTATTGAAAATGACTTATCTGTAATGGGGCCTAGCAAAAGTTTTTTTCTTTTCTTTAAATATTTATTTCCCATTTATCACTGACTTGAATTTATTCCATTTGGATTTAAAGTATGAGTCATTAAAAATTATTGCGTGTTTCTGAAGTGAAAATAAATGCAATAATAGTTTTGTTTTTATAAAACATTCATAGTTTGCGCTGCATATAGGGCTGAAACAATCAGAGAAATGTGATTAATTGATTATTGAATTAATCGTCAACTAATTGATTAATCGTTAACTTTAGTATAGAGACTGTAAAACTAGCCTTTAGCTGACAGACTAACACACTTAGAGCAGTAATTATGTCAAAAATGTAAAAAAATATATATATATATAAACATTTGGCATTTAAGATAACAAAAAACTAACTTTTCTGTCTGTCAGTATGCTCTATCCAGAACAAGTGGAAATGTTTTAGTTTCACCTGGTTTAATTTCATTAAAAAATTATCTTTGAGGAACCTTTTCATATCCGATTATTAATCCATTTATGTAAAAAAAAATAATCAACAGATTAATCTATTTGCAAAACAATCATTAGTTGCAGTCCTAATATGCAAATAGCATGGTATGAAATTGTTAGAAAACATCCTTAAACATTAGATGTTTAATATGTGATGTTATGAACAAGTGTCTATATTAAACATGTTAGGTTTACCTAACTATGCAGAGGAGGTAAGGATTACATTTGTCAACGAGGCAGTCAAGAGGGTAGTGTTAATCTTTGGAGGAGCTGCAGAGATGGAGCTGGACAATATAGGGCAAGAATGAGTTCTACACTCTACAGTAACGATGACTGTGGGATGAGGAAATCCACTGTTGAATGAGAGAAGAATCAGGAACATGGAAAATAATATTTTTGGAACAATCAGACCAACACTCGCCAGCAGAAAACAAAGAACCATATCTGAATGAATCATGATGGTTGCAGTTTTCTGCTGTTGGTTGGTTTTACCAAATATGGGGTGGTGCAGGCAGGGGAGCTTTAACAGACTGATCCTTAGGTTAATCTTTTAACAGAAGAACAGAAATAAAATGTACAGCCTGAGCTATAGGCTTATGTTGTAATGGCCTAGTCTTAATCATTTTTCACACTGAAGATAGGACATTAACGTTTTTCAAGTAAGGGTCGACCTGCTAACAATCAGCATTTGGCTCCCTTCCCACTGGCAAAGAAAGGTGGATCTAACCCCTCGCTGGTGAGCTGCATGGCCTCCGTTCCCCCCCGCTGCTGCATGTCTGGGAACACCATCACGCTGGGTTAGCGCTGATGATGTCACCAGGGTGACAGAAATCAAGAAAATAAACAATGGAGAGAAACATGTAAGGAAGCCAGGGCATAATAAGTGTGCTTTATTGTTTTGCTCTTTTGTCCCTCCGAATTCCTCCCACCAGTGTTGATCGAATATAAACGGAGTCGTTTTGGCTTGTTAGATCATAAACATCCAGAGCGGTGTGATGTCCGTACATTGCACTGAATGGTGATACGTAATTTAGTGGGCATTCTGGTGTTCTCCAATGGTGATTTTAACACGGTTCGCTTGCTAAGTCTTTTGACCCGGGTAGTGATAGTTCAGTGAGCTGTTCCCACTGTCGCTAATAGCTGATTGTTCCCGGGTTTAAACAGGTTCTTAGGCCAGTGGGAAAGAGGTATTACTGAGCTTGGTGTTTGCTAGCTTACTAGACTAGCCCCACCTGCCAGCGGACAAAATAATTTTCGCCTGCGACTTTGGTCTAGCCTCTATCAATGCCCCAGGCCCTAGAACTGGCAGGCCAATCACAACGCAGAGATGTGTTTTGAATTTTTGGATGCAAAGCGTGCAGGGTTTTGAGGGCGGGACGACAAAGCTGTGCAACGCTGGAGAAAGCACAACAAGGACATAAAATTATGGTGCATGACTGTTAGAAAATTAAGCAGTTAGATTTGCCGTCACAGATCGTAATTATATACTGATAATGTCAATTTACCTCGGCTATATTCCACGGAAGAGCGACAGATATCCTTGGCTCGTCTGTGTTGTGGCGGAGCTTCTTAAAGTCTCTGTTTTCGAGGGAGTAGGCTCCCGAGTTCTCTTTTCAGCAGCTGTCGTTCCCCGGGGGCACCTGCTTCCACCCCGTTTTCAATCCACTTACAATAAATTGGCAGATCTCTTTCCAGTCTATTCAACACCATTGTACATGCTCAACAGACTCGAATGAATTCCCCCCGGTGTAATCGAAACGTTCACTCCAACTTTCTGTAAACTTTTTGCCACTGACAACGGTTGATTTGAACTTTGGAAACGTTGTGTACAGTGGTGTAGTACACTGGCTACTCGCATGTCTTTTTTGCACAACAATAGTCCAACTCCATGATCTCAACAAGTTATCCACTGCTCACATCACACGCCGTTTGTTTACACTCCCCCACCAGCTTTCTGCTTCAGTCATTTGCGCGCATTGGTCAGAGCGTTGGCCAATAGGCTCAGACATGGTTTGAAAGACAACGGTTACGATTTCTCATTCATCGGGGCCAGACTAAATTACATGTTTAATCTCTCATTTAGTCTGGTTTATCAGGCTAAGTATTTGCTGCAAAGAGGGAAAAAAATATTATTAGTTTCTATGCACAATTCTGGTAGAGACTTTTTTTTTAACCAACCCAGATTTTTGTTTCATTAGGAGCATCAGTCAGTGCATCATAAATGTATATATTAGCTTTTACTTTATTTAATTTAATTGGTGAAATAACATTTTCATCATATTTTATTTTATTTAGATGTTACCTTGAGTCTTATGAACTCCACTAAAATACTTTGTATACAAGTTTGTGGTTGTAATGTGAAAAAAAAGCTGAAGGGTTGAAATGTGTTTCCATGACTCAGTAGCTGAAAAAAAAGCTTTTTTTTATTCACAGTGGCTATGCTGCTGATGACATCACTCACTGCATCAGACCTCAGGACATCAAGGAGAGACGTGCAGTAATCATCCTCAGAAAGTGAGTCGGTGTCCTGTTTGTAGAACACAACTGCTCAGGGGAAATGTCCTTTTATTTAATGTTTTTAAACTTGTGTGTTCTATTTGATCTCTTTACGTTATCAGAACTAAACCCGATGCCCCTCGGCTGGACTCTGAGAGCCCTTTAAGTTCTTCTCCTGCACTAAGACCCGCTCCTCTCAAAGCCAAGCGCTCTCATCGAAAAGCAGACCCGGATGCTGCTCACAGGTATACACCCTAGATTTTTGAATTTTTTTGGAAAGTTTACTGCTTGACCTGTAAGGCAGTTATAGCATTTTAAATGGTCTATAGTCTCTTAAAGCAAGATAAACAGAAAAGAAGTGGATCCCTATTTATTTTTATAACTGAAAGGCTGGTTGTACGTTGTGACTTTGGCATTTTATTATTTTTTTGCTCAGTTTTGTTCTTTTAACTTTCAAAAATCAACCCAAAAAAATGTACTTAGGAGAGAGAATAGGAAATATTCATAACTGAATGAATTCTGGTCTTTTCTATCTGAAACACTAAAATTAAATTAAATTAAAGGAGCATTTGCACAAAGTTCCATTTTAACTGAAACTTATAACTTGGTCATGATAGGATCTTGAGTTTCTCAGGGATAGCGTTTGACAAAGCAAGCATTAGCTGGCAAAAGGTTTGAGTAAATAATAACAGCAGTCCATTAATGATTTAGTTTAAGGGAAAAGAAGTCATCATTAAATAACTAATTATTCAAATGTTTGATTTAGTTTCATCGGCCATACAACTGATTTATATTCTATAGCTTTAAAATTACATTTTTATTCCCATTTTTGTGTTACCAGACCAAGGGTCCTGGAGATGGATAAGGAGGAGAACAGACATCCTTCACTATCCCGCCATCCTCGCCGCGGCGCCAGCTCAGAAAATTACAGGAGCCGCGATGAAGACCACGACAAACATCAGGAGAGCTCAGGGCGCAAAGTCAAAATGAGACGCCACTGAGCACCTCTTTGACACGCTTGTTCACTTACTAAAATATCTCTGCTCCTTTATCTACGTCAGTATTGTAACTTTTCTTATGTTTCTTTGGTCAATTGTTATTTGAATGGTCCAGTTTATTCTGATGCAAGAACCTCAGCTAGGTTTGAGTTTTATTTGAGTCTAAAAAATGTTTGTTTTGTGGCAGATAAAACTGGCTTTTCTGCTGCTTATGATAAACCTCACCTTACTCACTAAAGTAAGAGTCTGTTGTTTAACAGTTCAGTTAGTTTAAATTAAACATTTCTTTGTTTATGTATTAATAGAGGATCGGAAAAGGCATGTATTTTTTCTACCTTGAAAACTAAAGGACAGTTGGACATATGGACCTGTACAGAAGCAAACCCAGGCTGTAATCTAACCTCATAATGTACAAATCAGCACAGTCTTTATTTGGGGGTTTTATGGAGACCGATCTTGTTTTTTGTGTTCTCTATATCCTTTCAAATCCATTACCTTTCCATCATGTCAGATCTTTTCTTTTTACTTATATTAAGCTACAAATTTCAGTTATAAGTTGCTGCATATGGCACGAGTTCATCTCTGCTTTATGAGTTATGATTTTAGTTAATTTAGGTTGAGTTGTTACAGGAGCTAAGAATGCTCTGTGGGAGATGATACTTTCTCCTGCCTCTGTATAAGGCCGCTGTATACTTTATGACATGAACCATGTCATTCCTGTTCCTTAATAAATCCACTTTTTCCTCATATTACTCTGTTTTTAATGTATTCTGTTAAAAGGAATTTGTATTTTATGTCTGAAAATATCTGTGAAGAAATCTGCATTTGTGGATTGTTGCATAAACCTGTTTCTTAGATACCATATTTGGTAAAGGTGCTGCCTTAGCAGACAACTAGGTTAGTCTGGAGTTACACATGAATAAAAATAACCTCAGGTCACAGGAGAAATTACTTTCTAAAAACAGGATGAGTGAAGCTCTGCTGCACTTACGAACTTGGTTAAAGGTTATCTCCACAAACCAAACCTGGGATCCTTAGTGGTGTAAAAAGTGCAGACCAAAATGGATTCATTGGAAAAAGGTCAATATTTACAGCCCACAGTGTGTGTACCATGCAAGTAATCAACATGATTCCCATTTAAAAGAAACATCCTATATCTGCATTTTCAAATTAGGAGAGTTATTTGAGGTTTCTGGCCTGTTTGACACTTCTTAATGCATTTCTACTTGTTTCTAGGTTAAAGGTCCAGTTTGGGTTTCTTAAATCGATCAGTATTCAGAATGTTACCCAACCCTGTTGTATTGGCCTGTTTTTCAACAGATAAAAGCTTAGTTTGTGTGTGTTTGCAAAGAGTTAAACTTTAACTTGGGTAGAGGTGCATTAAGTAAACCTACCAAAGGGTTTTGTCGCTCTCTTAGAGCTAATTTCTCTGCAGATTCTGTAAGATAGTTAATATGTTGTATGAAAAGTATTGATGAATAAGTAATAGATGTAAATTTAGATGCGACCATCCTGTTAATAGAAATTAATCCATGAAAATAAAGACAAGACCTGGTTGTTACTTTGCATATAATCCTAATAAAAAAGTCTAAAATAAGATCATTACAAAATACAACAGGAAATTGACATTTTAAGTTGCTGTTGCTACTTTATTAATCCCAAAGGGTAATTAAATGTTACAGTAACTCATGAGCAGTTTTTTGTCTCACTAGATAGAAAATGAAATAAGATTTATAAAAACTGATGTGGAAACATAAATGCTAACCTAAACATTTGTCTGTGTGCATCTGTCTGGTGCTTTTTCTGGTTAAAACATTCTAGTTCCTCATTAAGTGAAGTAACACTGGGTAGAAGTAGTCATACTTTTAAACAATATGACTCGAGTAGAAGTAAAAAGGAGGGCCAAAGCTGGTCATTTTTACCTAAGAATTACAAATGTAAATGAAGCCAGTTCCTACCTGCCTCTGCTGCATTAAAAAAAAAAAAAGGAATTTTGAATTTATTATCACGAAATTGCTGCATTACCATCAGTTTGTCGCCAGAGGGAGCTGTTGATTATCCAAAAACCATCGTGAGAGGATTCAAACACACGAAGAAGACAGAGCGAACAGCTGTTTGCTAAATGGTTATGCTAATGACAGAACTGCGGTGTTCTATTGTTAAACAACAGCTGAGGACGTTTTTAATTTCATTAAAGACTGATGGTTTGAGTTCTGAAGGACGCATTTTTGTCTGCAACGAGCGGTCAGTGTTAAAAATCACTTAGCTGTTATTCACAGCTAACGTAGCTAAATTTCTTAACAGTTGCTGCTAGAAACGTTAGCGTTGCTATTGTTAAGTAGGGGGAAATTGGACAACATCCTCTAAGTATTACTGCGCATTTATGTTATTTAGCTCGAGAGTTTTATATCTGTATCGACAGAATTGCAAAACTCGGTCCTCATACCATTTGACCTTTGTTATTGTTCTCAAGACAATATAGCTTGCTGTTTGGGCTTTAGTTTAGTTAATTTATGGAACTGGGACTCAAACGAAGTAGTCTTTGAAACTATTAGCATTTTTTTTTAGAAATATTTTAATGTACAGACTATAACTTGACTTGGAAGATTCTTTTAAACCAGCTTGCTGTGACCTATTGTAGCTACTCTGTTTATAAATTTAGGATACAAAGGTAGAGGCCAATACTTTAGTGTGGGCAAATATAATTTAGCGAAGTTTTATATTACATTATTTAGATTGTGTGTAAAATATAAGCAAGATTATTTGATTACGCTGTTTAGTCACCATGATTGGCATGATTGGCTTCTTTTTTTATGTAATGTAGCAGATTATTTAACAAATTTGTAATGATTGTGCCACTTGATCTATGTGTCGTTGTCAAAAGTGAGACATAATTTGATCATGTGTTTGGATCATCCCCCCCCCAACTCTAATCTAAGAGGACTCCTGATTTCTGTCTGTTCTGACACTTAAATTTGTCTGGACAATATTTGATCCTCGCATCTATAGTGACCCTTGGTTGCTATATAGAGCATTTTTTATTGGAACTAATATGTGTAGAGCAGTAAATCAACACTTTCCTACCATGGGGATCAAACTACCAAATTAGCAACTAAAACACATCAATTGTCAGATTTTCAGAATTTTGAATTTCCGAAGTAAGAAAACCTTTAACAAATAAATAAATGGCAGCCAGTTTGTTCTTGTCCTGAAAGACATGTTGTTGTTTTTTTCTATTCTATATACCTGGACATTTTTGTTCTTTCAAAGGCTAACCACAGAAAGGAAGCCATGAGCTTTCAGGCCAGTCGGAGAAGAGGAGAAGAGGGCATTGCCGTGGTGATTGACTTCCTGCTGGCTAACGCTCGGCTGGTTCTGGGAGTCGGTGGTGCTGCTCTGCTAGGCATTGCTACCTTAGCAGTTAAACGGGTAAGTGCTCCTGAGGTGGTTGTTGTTGCCACATCACTACGTCTTTCCCAGTTTGTTTACCAAGCATATTCAAAGGCAAGGACTTGGATGTGCAGAACTAATTTGTTATTTAGTTCATGTCAGTGCCGACATCTTATTGAAACCAGAAATAGGTTCTAACCATGAGGGATTGCTGCTAAGTTGACAATTCAAGTGACAATCTGCTGTTGATTCATGCTCTTCCAAGAAGTGATAGTCGGGCACTTGTTAAACACTTTGAATGATAAACTGAACTTGTTTTAGATTCATAAACTGCTTTGAGACAACTTGCACTTTTAAACGGGTGGCATTAGATAGATTGACTAAAACTCTATGGAGAATCATACTTTTTCTGACATTCTGGGATTTTTGTTCTTTTGTAATGCAGATTCGACCATAATCTGCCTTTAAGGACATAAAGAACTTTTTGACTTTGGTAGCATCTGCTGCCAGAGCTGATTGCTTAGTTTTAATTAGGTTTCTGCTCATGAATCCCATTGATGTCACATGAGGTTATTGCTATTGACTTGAACTTTCTTTTGAATCTATGTAAGGTCATCTAATGTCGTGACTACTTTTTTTTTCCATACTAAAAAGGCCTGGTTATGTCATTTTCTATTCAAGTACTGATTTTACATTAACATTCAATATATCATCAATCTGTGTGTCTATTATAGTTCTATAATTTTATTCATAAACAACCCTTTCTTCACTTGAAATATTGGATATTAACTACAATGTAATGGTGCAAAAAGCACCTCAGGTTTATAATGTAACCTAGTTTTCCTTTATGGTCATGTTAGCGTATGCTTAGTTTGTGCCTCTTCAACTTGATGATTGGAAAAATGAATGTTTGTGTTTAGCTGATAGAGCGGGCAGGCCGTGCAGCAGAAGATGAAAAGGTGGAGCAGAAGGTGGCTGAGAGCTGGGAGGAGCTAAGTTTAGTCTCTGCTTCTCCAACGCTCATCAAGAAGGGAATAGAGGGTGTTGTAATGAAGCACGTCTCCAAGGCAACTAAACAGCAAAAAGGTATGGATTATACACATTGATATATTTTCAGATTTTCCCCCCACTATTGTTACATGTCAGCTGTTCTTCCCCAACCAGCTGATCTGTGTGAAAACCTTGAAGTGTCCCCACTGGAGGTACAGCCTAACCTTGAGGCTAAGTCCAAGAGGCTTCAGCTTTGTGTGCTGACACTACAGGTACAGTTTACCTTTGAACTACACAAAACTACTCTGTAAAAATCAAGTTGTAACAGCTGCTCTGTCAAGAGCTCATGATATCAGAATCAGACATACTTTAATAATCCCAGAGTGAAATTACAGTATGTGCATGTGTAAAGTCAAAACACAGTATAGAAGAAGAGAGCATGAAAGATACTTAAAGTGGATTGAAGAGCTTGAGGCTTAATCTCAAGCTAAAGTAAACTGATTTATCTTGTGATCATGAGCTCATCAATTCTGAACCTTTTCTGCGATGCTTTGAATACATCTGTTATTATGAACATTTGAAACTAGCAGAAAAGTTGAATCGTCTTGACCTTATTTGAAGGAAATTAACAATAATTATTCAGCCAGAGTTACAATAAAACTTAATTGAATTCAAGTTAATATAGATATATATTTGAATGGCCAAGGTTAGGTATAGACCTTTTCCTGCATTTTCATTCTCTTTGGCATTTTTAGCTGAAAATGTTACTTTACTTTGTCAGTTGTTATTATAAGGTAAAACACATAAGTTTTTAACACTTCAAGGCAGCACTGTGTAATTTTCAGCCACTAGGGAGGGCTAGACCTGTAACCTCCAGGTTCCAGCACCTGGCAATGTGTCTTGGAGTCAAATAGCAGACCACTTTGAACCAACAGAATGAGAAGTCATGGAGTTACCTTTAAGGGCAAGAAAACATTCATCCCTCTAGATTAAATCCTACATAAGAGATAAAAAATATTTCTGGTCAGGTAAATGTTTTATCTATTTTGTTGCATAGCAACAGCTTTTTTAGGGTTAGCGCTTGTGTTTAAGGGGAGCTAATGCACCTCTCTGGGCTATGACTGACTTTTTCAACAATGGGTCTGAACCTCACAGTCCGCATGGACCATCAATACATGGCAAGTGCTCAATATTGACCTGAAAAATCATTTCATATTTCTCAATTCAGATCAATACTTGGGTCAAACAGTGTTGCTTTAAAAATAAACTTTAATTTATTACCCTTTGTATAGTTTAATTATTAAGGCTTGTGAGGGATTAAGTTTTCTTATCTTTGCATTAAAAAACATGCCGGGTAAAACATTGTTTCCAATTATTGGACATTCTCTAGGAGCGCCTGCAGCAGTACTACTCCAGCAGAGTGGTGCTGGCTCCACAAGAAGTAAAGAGGGCTCAGTCTCTGGCTCTGGATATCTGCTCTGAGATTCAGGGCTTTCTTCACAGCCGTCACCCAGACATGCCTCTGGGAGAAATGAACCTCGGAGGTTCTCTCCTGGATGATTTGCAGGTAACCTTGATGAATGTGGAGCTTTCTACTCTTATTTGAAGAAGCAATTTTCTGTAACTTGCACGTTTATGTAGAGGAGATTACATGTACATAGAGATTTTTTTCTCTTTTATATTTGTTTATATTTAGGTGGTCTGTGCAGACCACGTGTGTCTGCTAGTGCCCCTACAGCTGGAACCTTCATTGTGGCGCCTCATTCCTGGAGAGGAGACACTACTAACACACCCTCTGCACTGGATGGTGCGTCGGGTCAACCTGGAATATTTTCCAAGAGGGCGCAGTTACTGGGACAGGTAATCACACGCAGATTAAATGAGGTCAAATTGTGTTAAAACTTAACTAGTTCATCAGGATCCATCTTAGCCTGACCTCATCATGTTGGAGCTGCAAAGAGGCGATGCTGTTTTTGTTTTGACCTGTCTACCTTTGGGTTTTATAGGTACTTGGTGGGAGGTTACCTGTCATCAGAAGCTGTTGTGAGCTTGTTCAGTAAGGCTGTCATGGAAACTGTGAACTGGCCGTCTGTCAGCAGCACTTTGGACTGTCTCGTCAGACCAGTACTGGGAGTGTCGGACCTGAGACTGGAGATCCGGTCTGTTTGTTCTGATGGATTTTTTTTTTCCTTGATACTTTTAAAATTTTCGTTGATCTTATTCTGCAGCACAGTATAGGGGATCTAAATAATATGTTGCATTTTACCTCCAGCATTTACGTACTGAGTGATGATAGAAAACTTAAATCACACAGACTTTGTATTCGAGAGGAAAGTGGGCTTTAGGTGTGGTTCATCTACTGAATGAAAGTGTATCTTTTTTGTAGTTGAGTGGTGAACAGTATTAGCCAATGAAACTGAAGATGGTCAGATTTCATTTACCAGCTGATTTATAAAATTATAAAACAGTATAAATGCATTTATGCTTCGGTTTTTTTGTAATATTTCAGGCCTGAAAGTGAAGCGTTGAGCAGTGATCCACCAATCTTCATCTCAATGCTGCCCATCCTCAGAGAGGGCGATGTGGTCCTGACGGCCCAGCCAGAGCTCACGTCTCCTTGGGTTAACGCCTGGCACCTCTCTCTCTACCCATGGGAGACCCAGCGCCTGGCTCAGCTGGACACTGCTGATGATGGCTGCCGCAGGTTAACACTCAAAATCCTGAAGGCTGTTTGCAAACTGAGCCCCCCTCTCCGTCCCCTAGAGGCCGCCCCGCTGGCCAATCTGATCCTACACCTCAGCGACACAGAGGACGACTGGTCCAAGAGCAGCCTGGATGTCAGATTACAGCAGTGTATCACTCAGCTAATTGGTCATCTGGAACAGGGAGCGTTACACAGCTACTTCAAACCTGCCGTCAATCTGCTGAGCAGCCTGTCCGAGGATCAGGTGGACCAGATGGGTTTCATGCTCTACTGTGCGGTGTCGGATCCGGAAATACTGCTCATTTGAATCCCAAGGTTTCCACAGACATGCAATATTGCATCTGATACAAAGAGGTGCAGTCACTGTGTCATGGCAGGTGAAATGTCTGCAAGGCAGATACAGAAGGGATGGTTAAAGTGCTAAAAGTCCCACAGGAAGAGGGAAAAGTGCCAATGGAAAAAGAAGAGGACAAAATAATAACGCTTTAGTACCAACCTATGCTGCTGGTTTTGCATTTTGGTTTTTGCACATTTATGAATTAAAGGCTTGCATTTTTCTTCATGATTTTTAAAAAGTTCTTTGAATATCCTGCTTATGCAGAGAAACAGATAACCTGCTGAAATTGTTCCTCTTCAGTAACCTGGCTTTGGTAAATTTGAATAGTTCTCAGTAGGACTTTTACAGTTTTCTTCCGTCTTTATTCAGAAAGTTCTCTCATCATCTTACATATTTTTAAACAGTGAGCTTTGTCAGCAAATTTCATCTGTGTTTTTATTAGGATATGTGCGTGTGTGTGTGTGGATATAAACAGCGAAATAAAATGTCCTTATTTACCCCATTATGTTACATAACCTCTGTATTACATGTCATTTGACTTTATTCATAATGGTTAGATAACCAGCATCCTGGGGGGAAAGGGCAGAATTTCCTTTCAAGCCACAGACTAGTTTTTATTTTTGTGTATTTTGTTGGAACCGTTTTCTACATGTAGCTTTAGCAGCTTACAGGTTAACACTTTTTAAAGCACTATTTAATTTCCCTTCACCAAATATAAATTAGTCAAATGTGTATTTACTTAACTGAAACAAGAAAAATGTAAACTTCCAAATGTTTTTTTTTTTTAGCATGTAAATGCATAGGCTGAAGGGATTGACAAGAAATTATAGCTGAAAACCTTGAGGTTTATCTCACCACAGCTTTATGTGGGAAAATAACTAATTTTTAAATTCACATTAGTGAATTGTTTTACATATTGGGTCCCTCACCTTCTGGTGTCTTAAGTTTAAAGCATTATGGGTTTCACCTGGAGTTTTTTGGATCTAGAGGATAGATATGTGTTCCCAGGTTTTATTCAGATAAATTCAAGTGATTTCTATACTATTTTACCTCCAAACTTATCTAAGGGTAATTAAATGTCCAGATAATTTCCTTTTATATGCCACGTTTTGAAAAATTCTAGTACATTCATTACAAACCATTATATTATCCATCCATTATCTGACACGCTTCTCCCAATTGGGGTCGCGAGGGGTTCTGGTGCCTATCTCCAGCAGTCAATGGGCAAGAGGCGAGGTACACCCTGGACAGGACGCCAGTCCATCACGGGGCAACACAGAGACAAACAGGACATACCATTCATGCACACACTACCTAAGGAGAATCCAGAGAAGCCAATTAACCTAATTCATATTTTTGGACTGTGGGAGGAAGCCAGAGTACCTGGAGAGAACCGTGGATGCCCACGCATGCTCAGGGAGAGCATGCAAACTCCATGCAGAAAGACCCCCGGGCCAGGAATTGAACCCAGAACCTTCTTGCTGCAAGGCAGCAGTGCTAGTGCCACTGCGCCACTGAGCAGCCCCCATTATATTATAATCCTAGTTGGTAAGAAGTTATCTAAGGAAGATCTGTGGATTGATTTCAGTGCTCTGGAGCAACATGTACCGGTATCAGTAAAAAGGGTCCACACCTTAGCAAAGAACCCGCTGCAGGCTGTGGTTGAATTTTTGTCTTTCTACATCTAAGACTTGAGAGGACAATGCTGTATGAAAAAGTGAAACAGAAAAGCACTGCTTCAAGAATAGTGAAACAAGAACAGTAAGTTACAAACTTAGGATATTTTTGTCTAATGCTTATTCATTCAGTGAGGTTACTAGGGATTGAGTTGCCAGAAATGTGACTGTTAGTTGTGCTAAGGGCTGCACGGCGACGCAGTGGATAGCACTGTTGCCTTGCAGCAAGAAGGTTTTGGGTTTGATTCCCAGCCCAGGGTCTTTCTGCATGGAGTTTGTATGTTCTCCCTGAGCATGTGTGGGTTCTCTCCGGGTACTCCGGCTTCCTCCCACAGTCCAAAAACATGACTGTTAGGTTAATTGGCTTCTGTAAATTCTCCTTAGGAGTGAGTGTGTGCATGGTTGTGTGTCTGTGTTGCCCTGCGACAGACTGGCGACCTGTCAAGGGTGAACCCTGTCTCTAACCCATAGACCCCCGGAGATGGGCACCAGCCTCACCGTGACCCTGAGAAGGACTAAGTAGAAAAAGATAGATGTGTTACTCAATGCTTTCACTCACATTTTTAATGGCTGTAAAACTAATCTGATGCCTTTTATTCTACCACTCTGAAGCCCAGTACAAAAAAGCATGTTTTAATTATCATCAGTTAAAATCCTTTGCCATTGATGGCATATCTGGCACTGCTAATATTGTGGAGCTGTAGCACCAACATTACAGTAGGTTATTTAATTATATTCATAGTTAACCATACACTGTAAATAAAGTTGACTGTACAGCCTTGTGAAATGAATAAAATTAATAAATTAATTTCCACATTTTCTAACAATAAAGCCAGTGGGTTGGATGGAATCTCAGCAGAGCATTTAAAGTATGCAAGTGCAAGGCTAGCTCCTCTACTTTCCATTTGTTTTACAGCATTTCTTATACATGGTCTTTTTCCTGACACTATGTTAAGTGTCCTGTTAGTACATGTTTTTAAAGAGGAAGCTGGGAATATTGGCAGTTCGGATAATTACTGTCTGATAGCATTGGTCAGTATAGTTTCAGAAATGATTGAATTAATCCTACTGGACAGGATTGTAGGGGTTATCAAATCTACAGGTAACCAGTTTGATTCAGGCTGGCGGTTCAGTTTTAAGGTTAGGCTGTGCACAGATATGTGCATATATGCTCTAAACATATTTATGAATATAATAAACAGAACTCTTCGGTTTTTATCTATTTCCTAGATGCATCAAAAGCATTTGACAGGGTAAATCACAGAAAACATTTCATGAAACTGCAACAAAAAGGTGTACCAGAGTATATTACTGTATTAGTATTATGTCATATTGATATGCTCAGCAATGACTCCAGATTAAATCGGGGCAGTAACAGGATGAGGCACTGTGGGATTTTGTCCCCAGTTCTTTTTAATTTGTATCTGGACGATTTATCTAGCAAGTTGGGAGCTTGTAACACTGGTTGTGTGTCTGGTAGCTCTGTACTTAATCACCTCATGCATGCAGATGATTTAGTAATACTTAGTACTTAAAAAACATTTAACTTCTTTGGTAAAAATGTGATCGCTAACACTGAGCCTGGTTCTGCTAGAGATTTCTTCCTGTTAAAAGAGAGTTTTTTCTCTCCACTGTCGCTACAAGCATGCTTAGTGTGAGGGACTGCATTCGAGTCAATGCAATCAACTGGTTTTCCTTAGAAAGACAACTTTAAATCAATTTGACTATATGATCTGGTAAACTGTAAAGTGCCTTTAGATGATGTCTTGTGAATTGGAGCTATAGAAATAAACTGAATTGAATTGAATTAAAATGTTATCCCAGCCATTGAAAACAAATAATACAAAAGCTGTATAAAAAAAAAAACACAAACAAACAAGAGCAAGAAGCAAAAGCGAAGTCCATTCTTAAAACAGCTGCTAAGACGTACCCCTTGTGTACAGTGGGTGGCGCTATAGTCAGAAGTTGTTTCCATGTAAGCATGCTTGATTAAAACAAAAACAAAGTAGCTGGTAACAGTTTTAGTATTTTCAAATAAGGCAAAACCTTTTGTTTGTAAGAATCGATTTTTTTTGTTGTGGCTGTTATCGATGTTTTGTTTCAAAGGAAGCTGTCTTAAAGCAGTTGTTTCTTTGACAAATAAAAGGTCATTACAAGTGGCAGCAGGGTATTTGTAGGTTGCTGTTTTTTTAGC
>NW_015150916.1:39509-43225 GCF_000732505.1 Cyprinodon variegatus | reverse complement strand
GGACTTTGTTTTCCAAGTTTGAAGACATTTCGCTTCCCATCCAGGAACCTTTTTCAATTCAAAATGTCTGAATTAGCATTGAGTTCCAAGCTTTATAGCAGGTTTGTCAAACTGGTTCCAGAAAGGGCTGTGTGGCTGCAGGTTTCCTTTCCAACCAAGCAATCCATACTAGACTCCAGTCATCTCATCAAGGGAGTCCAATCTGAACATGATGACTCGCTGGTTAAGGGGGAGGAATTAGTTTTCAGCTCTCAAAAACCTACAATGCCTACAACCTATAGAGTCGATTCCTTCCCCCTCTCATAATCCTCATTACCATGCAGGAGACCAAAACATCTTGCCTGGTCAGTCAGGCCAAAATTAAGTGTTTGTGGTTTTGGTTGTTTTTTTTAGTGTGATTTGTGGTGCCTTAATGAACCGTGTCACTGCAACAGCCACAATAAAAGCAAGTTCTGGAGAAGCATCAAAAAACCTGGTCTGGTGGAGGTGCGGAAGTTCAATCTTCCCCCGGCAGAGCTTGACAGTGACATTTGCTTCGCAGGTAGTAGACCTCATCATGTATCCAAAATCCTCAGACTTTAATTAACCTTCTTTTAACCGGGATTTGTTCAATATCTTTTCAGACGAAATGTTGCAAAGCTTCGGTCTTTGGCAACTGACTTTGTTCATGTACATTAAGGCTGATCTGGCACAGCATCCAGATGGGAATACAAACCAGCAAGACCTTAGCTCCAGGTGAGACTTTAATCAATGGGGTTCTTCCTAACAGGAGTGCAGCTCTTTCTAAAGAAAGTTTAAACAATAACACTTAGGTTTATTTGACTTGTTTTCAGTTTTTCAAGAAACTTACTTGAAAAGGTTTATAAACTATAGACATCGGAATGCTATACTCTTTATTTGTTTACAATCAGGTAGTTTTTATTACATTTATCACATCACATAGACATTATATGCAGACATGTGTCACTTTTTTATTTCTGTTTGACCTTTACAGTTAATTAGAACCTGCAATTTGAAAGAATTAAAAAATTACATCAGACCAACATGTAAAGAGACAGAGACAGTTTTATCCAGGACGGAGAGGCAGGCAGTCAGGTGGAGCTTTTCAGAGTCAGAGATCCAGAGAGGGGGAAGCAGGCAGGCAGAATCAAACAGGGTTCGGGCAGGCTCGGAGTCAGGGGGCAGATCGGGTCGGAAACAGATAGGCGGTCAGGTTCTTCCTTTGATGCTGGATTATTCGTAGCTGGTTGGCTTGAGATAATCTGGCACAGAGGACAGATCTGATGGGGCTTTTAAAGTGCTGGAAGCAGGTGACTCCAGTCAGAGCTGATTGCAGATGAGTGGAGCAGAGCAGGTGCGTGGACTCAGTGATCAGGCCAGAATTAGTGCAGAAACCATTACACAACAAGCTTATGTTGTATCCTGCACAACTATGAGGGCGCCCTCCAGAAGGAGTGCAAGACACAAAAGTTGTTGTAACTAGTCATATTGACTGATAGTTAAATAAAAAAAGGCTCACAAATAGGGAAAAACAACAGTCTACTGCCGCATTTGTTTTTGTTTGTTTTAAGCTACTCCTAAACCAGACAATGTGAGACCTGTCCTGACTACATTCATGACTGTATTACTGTGACTGATTAGGTAGCAGATGTACCTGAACTACACCCAACACAAAGTCTATTATAAGAAACCAAAAACAGGATTGCAGGGCTTCTCTGATTCCTCCTGAACTCATCACCTCAGTGTCATGCTACATTTATGCAGAACTTCATGCAAAATGAACCCTGATCCATTAATTAATAAACTTCATGGAGATCATAAAGTTCATCTTCATCCGGCTGGCTGTTGCATTATTTTTTTTTATATATATATTTTTACCCTCATGCAATATTGTAATTTTTCAGAGTTACCAAATCTGGGTTTGTATTAGGTTTTAAGCCAATTGAGCTGAAATAAACGAACAAAATTGATCTGTCTGCAATAATTGGTTTCACGTTTTCAACCAAACTACATCATAAATGTGTTTTTCCAAAATTAACTTTGATGAATCACAGCGGTTTTATTCAGCTACTGTCTGCATATCATGTATAATGCACATATCAGCGGTATAAGGCACAGTTCATAATGTGTGCCCAGGATAAGATTATTGCCTTTTTTCTGAACCAAAAACATGTTTAATGTAGATAATAAAATAAAAAGACTGGGCAGAAATGAATATATACCCCGGTTGAAATATTATTGAATAAGCTAATTTTGGGTATTTTCTGCGTCTCCTCAGGTTCGAGCCTATGTTTGAGAGTGTGACCAATTTCCTGGACAGAGTTGAGAAATACGGCGGTCCCGCTGCGGCCATCATGTATCTTGGAGCTGCTGAAAAGTTTATGAGTCTCTTTCAAATGTCCGGGTGAGGAACAGCAGGCTACCTTCACTCTGAACTCCTACACAGTCTGAAAAAAACAGGAAATGTGTAAAGTTTAGTTTATAATGGCAGAAAATGTAATTTTAGAAACCCTCTAGAAATAAGTAAAAAAAAAATCTTAAATTAAGTGTATTTACTCTAGATTTGAATAGGTAATAAGATGATTTGCCAATGGAATTAGTATTTTTACTTTAAAATAAGTTAATTGGATAAAATACCCTTGAAATTAGACAATGCAATAGTTTTTCCTTATTTTAAATGTAAATTGTCTTATTCCATTGGCAAAGTGCTTCACTTACCTCCTCAATTCATGACAAGATGCACTTATTTGAAGAAAAAATTTCCAATTATGATTTCAATGTATTGCTGCACATTCTTTATTCCCTGCCTTTTGTCTTACTGTAGCATCATTTTGTCTGTGTGTCTGAATGCTACATATCCATCTTTTCACCCATCCAACTTTTTCTAAACTTGAAACGCCTGCAGTAAATCGTAAATCCTAATTTGTCTTGGGAACCCATCAACTGTTAAACTCACTCTGTTTCCCTATTTTTATGGATATTCTTTTTTATTACAGGCTTTTAGAATCATCCTCACGCTCTACATCATTAGAGACTATCAGAATGTTACTGAACAGGTAAAATCTAGTCATGTTATAACAAGTTGTACAGTTTTAAAGTTAACCGAATGTGCACAGCTTGTGTTTGTGAACATATCAACCATTTTTTGGGCTGCTTTTTATTTTGAGTCAATTAAAACCAGATGAGGGTAGCGAAATGAGCTTTGGTGGATAGATTCGGATGATCCGCTAAATCTTTGATTTGTTATCAGATATTTAGAAACACTGTTCCTCTGGAATAGTAAGCAGCAGATCATGTCCTGTATGCGCAACGTGTTTCTGCTTTATAATTCTTCAGGGAAAATATCTAAAACTTCATATTGGATATTACTGTTTAAAGGAAAAGTCCGGTCAGAAAGGAATAATCAGTGGATCATTATCTATACCTAGAACTAATACATTGGCTGTGATTTAATGAATTTTAGTGTTAATCAGTAAAAAATAAATATAATAAATGTTGTCATGATCACTGAGTCTGGGAGCGGCAGTTTTGCAGCCATATATTAACACCTTCCGGCAGTGAAGTCACGGTGCGGTAAGCCTAGTGCTATTCTCCCTGCTTTCCAAGCAAAGTCAATGGGAACTACTAGACACGTCTGCAATCAACAACAATTATTTAAGATTTCCAGAGGACTTCATCATTTAAATTTGTGAGAGCTGTAGTTAAACTGACAATGC
>NW_015150916.1:37087-38266 GCF_000732505.1 Cyprinodon variegatus | reverse complement strand
AGCCATATATTAACACCTTCCGGCAGTGAAGTCACGGTGCGGTAAGCCTAGTGCTATTCTCCCTGCTTTCCAAGCAAAGTCAATGGGAACTACTAGACACGTCTGCAATCAACAACAATTATTTAAGATTTCCAGAGGACTTCATCATTTAAATTTGTGAGAGCTGTAGTTAAACTGACAATGCCCATGTGCATTGCAGTTGGATGTTGCAATACATTGGGTGAAAGTGAAAAGAAAATTTGTTATTTCACCTTTCTGATTCCTGATTCTTCATGGACGGGTTTGTCATTGAATTGCAAACTTGAAGAGGGAGAATTTGCCAAAAAACACGTAATATGTAGTCAACATTTCGAAGAAGAATGTTTTCAAAATGACTTATAATAGTGCGTTGTGACAAAAACACCAGATACAGCTGGGACTTGCTTAACAGGCAATACCACACCGCAAAGTCACAAACAGGTAGGTGGCAGTAGTGTTCTTTGACAAACATGGATGTTTACAGTAAAGCACATTCAAATGAATGAATTGCTCTTAATCATGGGCGTAGGTTTGCATAGGGACCATAGGGACATGTCCTTACCAAAATTTTGAGCCGACCTAATTGTCCCTACCAATAATTGGATGTGAGCAACATGTTTATAATTTCCAGCAGTAGTTGTTGCAGCAAAGGTTTCTTTTCCTCTCGCAGCTCCTCTGCCTGGTCTCCCCTGTCCCTTTCACGTAGCAGCGCATGGGGCTGTGCTGCGCTGTTTAACTCCACTCTCATTGGTTGTTCTGCCTTAGGTCCCGCCTTCTCTCTCTCTGATTGGCTGTTTTCTAGTCCGTGTGTGCTTGGAGCACAAAATTAAAAATTTATTCACACTAAAATGCTGCGGTTACTACAAGTAATATTAGGCTACAAAACTAGTCCCAATTTAAAAAAAAAAGAATATCATGTACACTAAAAAACCAAAAAAGCCAGGAGTTCTGAAGACTGCTGGAAAAATGGGCAAATAAAGGCTGTAAGCATCAACATTTCTGATTCTTAGCCACAGTCAACTAAAAAAGAAAATGTGAGGGTTTCCTTTTTACCAATATTTATTATTACTGTTTTAATTTTTTGATGACTCTTTGAGGAAGTTCAGGTATAATTATTAGCAGGTATTATTTTTCTTATAGAGTATAACAACAAGAAATGGC
>NW_015150916.1:0-35936 GCF_000732505.1 Cyprinodon variegatus | reverse complement strand
TTTTTTAAAACAATACTTTATAAATTTACTTTTGTCACAAGTTTAAAAGTGGCATTTCTTTTACTTCCCATAATTGCGCTAGCAATTGGCCAGCATGCAAAATAAGTTTTCCTCTACGTATTGCACTGAGTGGGATTCAGGCTGAATTCTCTGGGTATTTAAGTCAGTAGGCTGCACACCATCGCTCTACTTGCTACTTTAAGTCTCTGCTGCAGTGAAAGAACAGGGACAGTGGTGCACAGTGGTGTATGGTGCACCTCTAGTCCCATCACAGACTCTATATAAGAGTAAGATAATAAAACCTTTGTTTAGCATGAAAAAAGGTGGAAAATGGGAGGCTGATCAGTGATTGAACAAGACCAGAGTAAATAGTTTGTTGTTTTTTGTTTTGTGTTTTTCCTTACGAGTGTGCACCACCCTGGTGTTATCTCAACTCGTCACCAGAGGGAGCAAGCACCTAAAAAAAACTCTGGAATTTGTGCTCTGCCCCTTTAAAGTTAGTATTGGGTGAAGGGCAGATCTATTTTATACATAGTAATTGATTTTATTTACTTTTTTACATTTCTTTTTGTTACACGCACTCAGCAACCCAAAAATGAACACCAAATACCTATTCACCAATGGTTACACAACACAAACTTGATAATACTGTATTAATATATGGTTAATAACTTTGTTTTTTTCACTTGCCAATTTTTAAAGATTATTTTTCTGAAATGTTCTCTTCAGAGTGATATCATCAGTACAGACAATTATGGTGATGGATGAGCTTACTCCATTGTTTGTGCAAAAACTTCAAGATTTTTTCCTGAACAAAGTATATATTCCAGCTGAGCTGATGACCTTAAAGAACAGGTGTGCATTCTTTTTTACTCCCTTGAGTTTAAAGATCAGAATCACTCCTATGCTCTGGACTTGACTCTGTATCCCCGTACCTCAGTCTCTGCATTCGATCCTGGAAAGATGCCCTGCTGTTGTCAGTGCTTAGGGGAAAGTGGGACGAGAAGGACGTCCTAACTGAAACCATCTCTGTGGTTCGGCTGAGAACTGAACTGCTTCAGCGTCAGGGAAGGTTAACACCTCTTCCTTCTCCAAGACATTTTAAAAATCTAACCTATAGCCAGCCTTTGTAGAGGAAATAAAATAACTTGTTTTTTAATGTTCCAGGTATACGCAGTTATGTCGATATCTGCAAGTCGTCCACACTGATGACCCCACACTGTGAGTATAACAGACTGTCTGCATAAACATTACAAACCGCTTTGAGTGTTGACATGTCAGCTTTTGTTGTTGTTGGCACTTTATGTAAAGATCAGTAGAAACTGAAATATTATTTTATTGCCGCAGTATAAACTCCGAATGTAAGCTTTTAGAAAAACTCAAGCTTCAGTTAGGTCACTTGTTCAGGGGGAATTATTGATGCTGTTTAACAAAAATAACCCACCGCTTCGAATAACTTTAAGATAAATTTGACACTTTCCAGTTGATCCTTAAAATTTAACCATGTGGAATTATTACTTTCTGCTTCTTTTTGATGGAAATATTGGCTGGGCTCTCATAAATGCTCTTTAAAATAGGAAACTAGAAAACATTCCTTTTATTTAACATTGATCTGTCTTAGTCTCTATAAATTAGAAAATTGACTTAAAATTAACTTTTTTCTTAGGCCTACTTATGTATAGTATTAAAGCTGAAATAAAAGGCTGTAAACATCAGTAAAGTTGGCTGGATGGAGACCAAAGCTGGCTCTGTCACCATGCACAGTGAGCAGGATGATCCAAGGATGAAGATGAAGCTGTAGTCTTTGTCAGATGAGACTGTGACTGAGTTTTACTTACAGATGAGGTAACAGACAAACCTCTTCAACATCACATCATTGCTGTGTGTAGTGACCTGCAATATTATTCACTCCTTTTGGCATTTTTCGTATACCTTCCCTTACAGCATGGATTTTATTTTAAGTCTTTTGGGACCAGAGGCATTTAATTGATAGTGGTTAGGAAAATGAGGAGGGAGAGATAAACATTTGGGGATTCAAATCCAGGGGTGCGTTTTACAAAGCAGGTTAACTGAAAACTGACATCAGTGAAACTGAGTTTTCCATTTCACAAAGAGAGTTTACTCAACCTCTGTTTCGGTCACCGTAGTAACATTCTCCCCAGAATTAACCAGGTCAGGAGCAGGTTTTGTTCAGTAAACTCAGAGTGTCCTCTGTCTCCACTCTACTTACAGCCGATCGATCACACAGTTTTAATTCCCAATTTTTTTTTTCATGTCATAACTTTGTGCATTAAAAAAAATAAATCATCCACTAGGTCCCTTAGACACAGATACCGTATTTTGTTTTTAAAAACAAACACTGGATGTCCCTCTAAAGAGGATGCTGATCACAAAATGATCTCACAGAGAATTAAATACTTATATGTAGAGGATTCTATGAGATTTATTTGTTTTTGGTTTCCAGGTTTTACTTTCCAGGCCTTCACTGTTTTCAAGTCAGTATCATCAGTGACGTCTTCAGAGTCTGATCTTTGGACTGATATCATAACAGTGACATCCAGGAAGCATTGAGCTTATTGCTGACCAGAATATCTCTTTTTTATGGATAGATTGACAAGATGATTTTGTTCCTAAAAGCGTCTTCAGGCAAGGAGTCGATTAAATATGGGCAAGAATGGTTTCTACAACTTATAGAGTTTCCTAATCTTTTGTTGAGTATTTTTGTTGATTATTTTGGATCTTTATTAGTGATCTAGGCCTGTTTTTCTACCAAAGATGCCAAGAACCTTGTTAAAGTGCTTGAAAGAAAAAGAGCAAACGAAGGAAACCCTGAGTTGTTATATTTAGTAGGTGAAGGCATAAAGTAATGTCTGATTGGCTGAAGTGGATCTGGATTTGTTTTTAGTCCACTCTTTGGTGTGCTTGACAAAGATATTTCATTTAGGAAAGTGTTTTATAGAAACTGAATCTGACTCTGCTAGAGTTAACTCCTGCCTCAAACGTTGGAAAAGAAAGTTAAATCAGTCCAAAAAAAAGTCTTTTTTCTCTCTTCTGATGCATTTCTCTTCTTCTCATACACTTCGTAGAAACTTTTTTCTCATACGGCCAATTTAAAAGAACCGCGGTGAGAAAGGCTTCAATGACTGGCTGAAATCATAGCTCACGATACACATATATGCCTGAAAGTGCGCATGCACAGAAACGTATCATCCAGAATGATTGATGATTAGGAGAACCACTTATTTTGATGATCCACCCAGAAAAAGAACATCCTCCCCTATATCTTTAAGATGAATGATATTCTGACTCATTAGTATTATGTGTACGCTTCATTGACTGCCAAGACTGAGATCTTGTTATAGATCTGTCAACAGATTATGCACAGGTGCTGGTCATATAATTACAATGTCATGAAATTATTATTATTTTTTTCTAATTCAGAAAGTGAAACCTGTATATTAATTTATTACACACAGACTGACTTTTATTTGTATTTGTCTTCTTAAACTCAGCAAACAGGCAGCATGTTGGAGAGTTTGACTGTGTCTAATTTTCTCTTTAAGTCTCTGTGTTGGACCAGTTTACTGAAAGTCATCTGCGCACCCGGTGGCACACCAACTGCTTTACCAGCACCCACAAAGAGGTTTTTGAATGTAGGCTCTTCCATTTTAATAATCCTTTCATGATCTGCTGTCTATAGACGCTTGTTGTTTTAATGCTTCTGTTCTGTTCTTGGGGGTCCAGAAAAAGCGAGCTCAGGTTTCAGCTGTGCTCAGTGAGATGTGTTCCGGAATACAAACTCCTCAGTCCTTTTTTGGAGTAAGTGTGCAATATGTCGTTATTTAACTGCATGTACAGCTGGGGTAAACAATTGTGTGTTTTTGTTGACAGGGATACCCAAGTCAGGCCTTGTTGTTGTTGGTAATAGCAGCTTTAGCCACCCGAATTCAGCAGAGTTCTTTTGGTCCATCCATGCCTATAGTAAATACTTTGAAGGTAATTTTCTCATTAATGAGTGTTTCTGTTAACAAGCTGTTAATCTGGCCGATGCTCTGTGCAGTTTCTTAAAAGCTGTCCACTGATCATGTAAATGTACTGAAGTGTCTGAATTAACCATTGTGGTCTGAGGTTTTGTGCCTTTATCCTGTTTTGCAGGAAAACATGTGGGCCTTTCAGTGGCTGTGTGACAGTTTGGATGACGAGCATTTCAACTCATTCATTTTGGACATGGAGACGTCGATTGCATTGAGAGCAGCAGGTATGAAAGCAAGCATCTGACACCCACTGCGATAACTATATATATAAATATCCATCTATATAAATACCCATGTAAACGTCCTGTGCAATAACCCTGTATAATGATCGTACTATTAAAAAAAAGGCTGCTATATGTGGACGCACTTTATGTACTTTATATATATATCCTATGCACCTTTTTTCTTCCTTTTGCACATTCTTCTTATTTGACTATTTGAGCAGATGTAACGACTACATTTCTCCACTGTGAGATCAATAAAGTCAATCAATCAATGCAGCCTCAATGAAGAGCCAGAGCCCTGCAAACCTAATCCTATTCTAGGCTTGACTTAAAAAATATAAAACATATTTAAATCAAGAAGTTTAACCTTTAATCAGATAGTTGATTAAAAGAATTCTAATTTAGTTAAAGGAAAAGTCTGGTCATATTCAGAATTTAAACTTCAGAAAGTATTTGAAATATGAAATTATTTACAATTTAAAAAAAAAGAAAAAAGAAATATGAATTTCTTTAAAAAGGTAAAACCAACAAAAATTATGACTTAGATTAAGTTAAGGGGTATTTATAGGTAAAGTTCGGTCATATTCAGAATTCAAACTTCTGAAAGTACTTTAAATATAAAATTATTACATACTGTTCCATAAATGATAAGTGTTTTTAATTAAGAGTAATTTTCAGTTGAATGTGCTTAACGGGAGGCATCCATGTTTGTCAAAGAACACTACTACCACCTATTGGTTTGTGACGTCACGGTGCGGTATCGGCTGTTGATCAAGTCCCAATGCTGTATCTGGTGTTTGTCACAACACGCTATTATCCAAGTCATCTTGAAAAGATCCTTCTTCAAAATGTTGGCTACATATTACGTATTTTTTCTCTGGCCAGAAGTTTGATGGTAGATCCTCCCCTCTTCAAGTTGGCATTCCAACGACCATGACCGCATTAACTCGTCTGCTGAGGGTCATGAATCACCTAATGTACAACAACATCAGCTGCATTCATTAAATCACAGCAAACTTATTAGTTTTAGGTATATATAATGATCCATTGATCATTCCTTGGTGACTTCTTTAAATCTGTTGACGAGTTCCCTCGCTACAGGAATAAGAAATAGAAAGGAAATAAATAAACCAAGGTTATTAACACCCACTAGTGGCAAAATACGGGAAGTGCAACAGCGAATCTCTCGAGGACCATGTGAGTTTCTGTGGACATTTAGCTCTTTGAAGGACCATGACTCCCAGCGTGGTACCATGACAGAAAATGTCCTGTTCAATAAGTCCAGTTATTTAAGTTCTTCAATATTAAATGTTCCCCAGTCAGCTGAAAGTGAACAACAGCAGCTCAGTCCTAAAGACGGAGATGGGGGACATTGAACCAGAGGTGGGTGAGTGGAGGATCAAGCATATAATCTAACCCTAACCCTCCCTAAGCTTCCTGTGAACTTCAGATTAGCTAAAGATTGATTCAAATGAAAAATTTGTGGAAAAGATTTTATGACAAAGCAGCTTCCTCCAGTTAGTTAAAGTGTATAGGAAGTTTATGGTGCTGTAAATCACTCCCCAGGTGGACTTTAGAGTTTTGGAGACACGTTCCAGTGATAAATCATGCTTCTTGGTCATGGATACTGGAGAGCTGATCCTCAGGAGTCGGTTTCAGCCTTTTAGCTCCAGTAAGATTTAATGCTTTAGCAAATCAGGGTTTTTAAAAACAAAATAGTTCAACCAATAGAGAATATTGAGAAGCAGGCAAGGTTTTTGTTTTCACTGCGAGAAAAAGGAGTAAAAAAAAAAAAAGGATTTTGCTTTTAAATGAAATATTTTCGGTTGGATGAAAAAAAAAAATCATGGCTAATTTTTCTTAGGCAGCTTTTCAGTTTTAATCTTTTATGAAAGGCAGATTTTCCACTAACTATGTTCTTTTCTATTGATTTGCAGAGCAACGATTGCTCTCTAATTTCAGTCCCTGAGATGTCATCTGTGACCTTCCTGTCATCTATAACAGGAAGGTCATCCCCATATTCAGCATCATGACTGGAAAGCTGACCGACCAACTGATGCATTTTACATTTGAACCACCACGGTCAGTAGGGATGTGTATCGTGTGACATGTTGGAAAAACACCCCTCATGTTTACTGAACCGAACATTGGAGACCACACTAAAGTTATTTGCACTAAAACCACTGTTTTGCAGTTTTTTTCTTTATTTATTTCCCTGTATATAATAAAATGATTTTTTTTTGTTTTTGGGAAACCTGTGTAACTGTACAAAAACACTGTTTTAAGACTATGATCTTTGAATGTTTTGCTTTATGATGTTAACAAATCACAAACACAATTTCTAATTTTTCTCACAATTAACACCAAAAAAGAAAGAATTTCTAACATAAGGACAAACTTATACTGCAACCACTGATTAGGAGTTTGATCGTTGGTTTGTTTCTAACCCTGGATGATTATGAAAAGCATCTGTTCATGCAGACTGAGTGCTTTTCAGATGATTTTCAGAAAGACTCATCTATTTTTAAGCCTCGCCCCTCTGCCTTTTGGCACCAGGATCCTTGTTTTAATCCAGCCATTTCAATTGTTTTCTTTATTCTGAAAAAGATTCCTGTCAGGTATTTGTAGCTCGTGGTATACACAGCCTGTTTTTCAGTGTAGTCCTGTTTCTCTGGCTGTGATGTGCTCTCTTCATCCTCTGACATGGAAACTGGCTTGGAGCTTGTCTGCCTGGCTGTGTGTTTCCTGGATGGGGCCGCCTTTTACTGTTGCATTTTTTGTATCTCTGCTTCTGTCTCCTTGAACAGCAGTCGGCCTCGGCAGATGGCTGCTCACACCGAGTCTGGTTCTGCTGGAGGTTTCTTCCTGTTAAAAGGGAATTTTTCCTTTCCACTGTCGCTACAAGCACACTTAGTGTGAGGGATTGCCTTCGAGTCAATGCAGTCAGCTTCTTTTCTGTAGAAAACTTTGAATCAATTTGAGTGTATGATTTGGTTGAATTGTCCCTGCAAAGTGCCTTTAGACGACATGTGTTGTGAATTGGCGCTATATAAATATACTGAATTTAATTACATTGAGTCGAACCCAGAACCCTCTTGCTGTGAGGCGATGCTGCTAACCACCATAGCAATCTTAAAGATTTCTTTTGATTATAATATATCTACAATCATGAGATTTGTAGTTCGTTGCATAGTTTTATTAGATCAAACCAACTTAAGTAACAGATCTGATCTGGTGGGTACTTCTAAAAGTGGAATTTTAGTCAACAAACAGCAGAAAAAAAAGGTAATGTGCACATACATATGTGTGCACATATATTTACAGCAGTTGGTGATTAGGCCTAAATCACTGAAACAAAGGCCCTCTGTTCACTAGAGGTACCAAAATAAAACCTCTTTTAAATTTGGTTCTGTTCCTCTGACTATGTTGGATACGAGTTTCTGTGAAGCTGCATTTCGCTGTAAGAAAACCTGAAAACCGTTGAGGTTCCAGTGTGGTGCTGCGCTATCAGGTCAGACAAAAAGTCCATCACCCTATAATCATTTTCACTGCTGCAGAATCCAGGCCCACATTGGAAATCCTTTCCCATATCCTTATCAATATGTCCTGCTGCGTTTTTTGGATGCCTAGAAGTGGGTATGAAGGTGTGCAGCAGCACCTGATTGGCAAGTGCAGTCAGACAGCTCTCCAGGTGCAGCAGATAGGTGATGCCACGGCTGATGCTGCTATGAGGATCGGCCATAAAGCTGATGAGTGATCCAGAGTATGAAGGACAGCGAAGCGTCTTTTGATCAATGTCCAGGAGGGCAATGTAACGACTGAGCTGAGTCAGAGACTGAAGAATGGGAGATGATGTAGCAGAGGATGATCTGAAAAAGGAGCATAAGTTTACATTTATAAATGGAATGCCCCTTGAGATGTGCCATCTCGTTTTCGAGGGGTGCATTAAACAAAACACCAGTTACACAACAAAGTACTATAGAGACGGTATAAACACACATCAAGAATCGCACAGACAAAAACAAACTTGCTCCATAGTTTTTCAAACCCCTCCAAAATCCTCAAACTAAATTTAGGAAAAAAAACTATATATATATATATATATATATATATATATATATATATATATATATATATATATATATATATATATATATAAACCAAAAGAAACGACTATGCAATTTGTAGAAACATAACAAAATTAGATTATACACATTCCAAAGGATGAACTAAAAGTACAAGATATAAAAATACAGTTACAAAGTAAAATAAATATAAAAAACTATTATTATCAAATAACAACAGTAACAATAACTATAATAATTTAAAATAAAAAAAAGCAAACTAAAAGACATAGAGACAGAGTTTTTATGTGTGCAAAAATGAGGATCTAAATAAACCAAACAATGTTAATGAACGAATGAATAACAGTAAACTGTTCCAATCAGAGGGGGGTTTGAACTGAAAAACAGACAGCTAAAGTAAATGTATTTAAAGATAAATATAATCCAGTGATAATCGTGTTTTTTGGTGTTTTGTTTGGCTGCAACCAGTTGAGTGTAAGATCCAGTGTCATAACTATTTACTCATAGAGTGATTGTTTATCAGATGGAAAGTTGCCTCTAAATTCACTCATCTAAACTATTTCCTGAAGTATTTATCTGTTCACTTCCACACATGGAACCTCTGTTCCCACAAGATAAACTTCAACCCTTCTGTAAACATCTTTGACAAGGTTTAGGGGTGTATTTATAGCATATATAGATATAGAACCAGACTGTATACAGGACAGTGAAGTTTCTCCACACCAAACTCTATATATACGCAGCCATGGAAGTGACTAGACATCCAAATCTATTGATCTCTTGGCCTGACACAATACTTTTGGTAATATATTATAGAAGATGTTCCCTGTGAAGAAAACCAGCAACATCAAAACTACATATGGTTTCAAAACACTGAAGTCAAGCTATTAAAGTAACCTAAACAGTTTGGGTATTTTATGGTGTACATTTAACTCTACTTGCTTTCAGTTAAACATATAGCATTTAAAATCCTAGTCCTTATTTTTAGGACCCTTTTAAGGACAGGTGCACAACTACATTTCTGGTCTGATCTAGCCCTACAGTACAGTAGCCTGAGGCCTTCAGGTCAACATCTGCCTATGGATCCTCAAATCTGTTTTGCATTAAGCTCTTCTTTTTCTTTATTAATTTATTTGATATATCAAATGGTCTGCCTCTGCATTGGATTTTCTTTTTAGATGCATGTTGATTAGACAGACCAGTAAAGTCTTCAAAAATATGCTCTGAGGTCTTCCCAACAACCATGCTAAGGTTGTGATGATTTCACTCATTTTGGTCTTGTTTAAATCTCTCTAACAACTCAGAATTCCCCACAATGTGATAGACCAGTCAATCTTGATAACCAAACCATTTCCATACTTAGAAAGTTTACACTATGTTTTTTTGGATCATGTTACCCATACAAGTTATTCAATTAAGGAAAATTGCAGAACTTCCTGTACAGTCAGATCTTGTTATAATGTGTCCCACTGTTCTACACTAATTACCACTCGTTTAACGTCTTTATTGGGATGTTTGTTCTAATCATATGTTAGGATCATCTGACCGTCTGAGAGAAACAATCTCTGTGTGTCACTAAGCAGTCGAAAAACTATATAATCAGATTGTAAGTGATGCTATAAGGTTTACTTTTAGCTTCATGGATCAGATGAGGGAAATGTCTGAACAGAGTATTATTATTATTATTGTGTCAGTGTTACAGCCTTAAATCACAGATTGGGTGTCAGCAGTGCAGATGTACACAATACATGCAGCTGTTATTTTCCAGTCACATCATGTCTTTCAAACGGACTAAAACAAAGCATGAAGGAGTATTAAAGAGGAAGAAGGAATTAATACTCTTATTAAAGTAATGCAGAGCAATGTGCTGTTCAATTCACATCATTTTCACCTGTGTACTCCTATGAGCCTCCAGGTCAGAAGGTTGGCCATCTGAAGGGGCGTGGTCAAACTCCACATCACAGCACTTCCATCAGGACCAGGAGCTGGCAGGAAGAGCCTCAAGCCGTCCACCAGCTTCCTCACCAAGCTCTCATCTCCCCCGACGACGACCAAAGGCCGGCCGCTCAGCAGACAGAAGATGGCATGCTGGGAGAACGACAGTTGCTTGATGAGCCTGAGGGCTCGGAGGGCAGCCCTCCTCCTCCTTCTCTTCTTGTCCACGCGCGTCTTTGTTACATTAGCTGTAGTAGGAGACGGTGGCTCTGAGTTGCTGGTGAAGCTGGTGCAGTCGGACACTTCGTCCACACTGAGCAGCCTCAGAGGAGCACAGGGTGGAGAGCGCAGACCAACCTCCACCAGGGGGAAGGGAGGAGCCGTTTTAAAATGGAGGTCAAGCATTGGCCTGGACTGCTTTGGCCTCACCTTCACGGTTTCTTCAGCTGCGTAGAAACAGATTTGTCACATTTCATAACTACAAGAAAACTTGCAACCTTTCAGACAAACTATGAACAGAGTCAGAGAAATTAAAAACATTTCTAAACATTTTACCTTTTAAGAAGAAATAACATTACTCATCTAAACCTTTAAAATAAGAACAAAAAGAATATATAAAAGCAACTATTGATGCTTAAGTAGTTTGATAATATTAGGTAGTTCAAGGTAGTTTTCTATATATATAGAAAAAAAGACACAAATGGCAAAGAAGAACAAAAAAAACAAAAAAGTAAAATAAAAAAGGTAACTGGACTGGTAACGACTGACACTGCGTCTGAAACCAACTAGTGAGAGAACACCTTTATTCACACAGCCATCCAAAAAAAGTTTTTATGCTAACTAGTTTGCGCCATCTTTAATCCTACAGAGAAAACATCTCTCTTGCACGGGTCTATCTAGGTCTCCTAAGAAATACAGCATCATTGTAAGCCACCTGCATCCTTTGCAAGCTTCTTTTTTATTATTTGAAATATGTGTTGTGTAAAGAGGTGCACAGAATGATTTAAACATTTTCAAATTATCTGCACAAGATCCAAACTTGCCTGCTAGTGTAGTTGCCTGAGCATATAATGTTCTCTGTCGTCTATTTAGGTGCTCATTACCCTTTTAAAAAGTTGGTGACCCTTGGTCTATTCTAATCGGAAAATTTAGAATAACACAGTAACTACAATGGGAAACAGGCTTTTTATATTAGAAACAGATTTATACTCAAAGAAGCAGTTTCTTACAGACTTTTTTTTCTCTCTCCTATTAAATATGACTCATATATGATTTATCTGCAATATTCAGTTTCTTCTGTCCCCAAACTGCAAATTTAACATTGATCTTTACACACAAACTAGACGACGAAAACCGAAACACTTTCTTTAATTCAGTGTCCTGTTCAGAGAGACCATTAAAATGATTGAAAGGAATGTCTGGCTGTCTGAAAGAAAATAGTTCAATAGGCTATTATTTCAGCTGTAAACCAGGGTGTAGGTTTGATCTCAGCTTTGGTAGGGACTCTATAGTTCTTAAGTTGAATTGTTGTGATGTCATTGGTCCTACTCATTATTCATGCTCCTATTTTTGTATCCTATTTTTTTATCAGGGCGCATTTCGTTTAAAGAGAAAACAGCATTTTTGCTACATTTATACAAATTTTATAAGCACTACACACACAATATGCTGGTTATCGATGTTTGAAGCATTAGTGGCCCGGAATAATGTAAAATTGGGACGACTTAACACTTTGAAAAGGGGTTACATATGAACTTACCAGTGACTAAGACAGAAGGTAAATATGTGCCTTTTTAACCAAATATAGTCTAAATATGTCTGTTGTATGTGTATTTATTATCAGGTGTTTTCTTTTGAAGAAATAGAATTCTGCAGAGGTAAAACCCACTTTTATTTATCTATTTTTTTTATCTGATATGCTGATATTCTCTGTATTGTAAAACAAAGCAAAAATTACATATTCAAGGGACTGCAAATAGATTTATTGTATTTACATGGACGCGGGAACTATAAGAGGAACTGACACTGAGCTTTAAAATATTAACTTCAATATACAAGTTGTGAGAAAAGAAGCGACTGTTGGTAGGGACATGTCCCCATGGTCCCTATGCAAACCTACGCCCATGACTGTAAACCTACAAATGAAGAAAATACGTTTTTGGACTAATCTCATGTCTTCATAATTATATTACCTGGAGGAAGTTTATGCATCTTTTCTGAAGTAGTGTCTTCATGGACTCTCTTATTCTTCTCTGTGAATGAATCTTCTTTGAGAAGCACGCCATTGCTGGTCTCTGTCTTTTCTAAAGGATCTTTTCTTCCACTATGTTCTTCCCTTCCCTTCTCTGAAGCTGGAAGGTTCATCTCTTTCTCCTCTCTCAGGATTTCATCTGACTTACATCCAACCTGTAGTTCTCCTTCCTCTTCAAATCCGTTGCTCAAAGACTGATGCTCTGCTTCTTCCTCTGTGATGGCAGTGAGGTCTTCAGGGATGATGGATTCAGTGGTACTGAGTACTTCTATGCTGTCCTCACTGTTTGCACGTTTGGCGTAGGCTCGCACATGGAGACGCCGCAGACAAACATCTCCTGTTCCCGCTGGTGTATCTGTGAAAAAAACAACATACATTTCTAATCTAATTATTGCACTATGGATAACATCAATAAAGCAATGATTAAAAATTTATGATTTGTGGCATTTTCATCAACCGCTACATGCTTAAAAGGGATAGCTTGAATTATTTTCAGATACGCTCGTCCACCCCTCAGCTGAGATATGAATACACAGATAATCAATTATTTTGTGACTAATCAAGCTCTATAAAAGATCCTGAAAGAAACTAACTCAAAACCCATCAAGCTGTTTATCTAATGCATGAAAAAAGGCAGAAATTATGCTCTTAAAACTACAGGCTGGGTGTTTTCTTGCTGCAGCAGACGCCCTGAGAGAGAGAGAGAGACCGACGCTACCTAATGTCAGCCTTTCTGCTGATTCTTCTCTAAAATGTAGATTTTTAAAACAATCTAAATTACCTCTTTGGCCTTTTGAAGTTGTTCACGTAAAATGCTTAATAAGTGAGAAGAAATTCACTTTATGACGTGTAATCCGAGTGATTAGAACCACACAGTTTTGTACTCTTCATTCCCAAATCACAATCATTTAAAAAGGTTTTAAAGATGCTATCATTGTTTTAGCAAAATATGCAAACTGGCAATAAAAAACAGCTGGATTTTTAAGGATGGATTCTCACAGCAGGATTTAAAACAACATTGAGTTAAACATCATATTGTAGAAAGTTAACTGCAGATTCCCTGTGTTGACAAGGGGAACAAATTGGTTAAAATGATGACTGATGAACAACTTTTAAAACATTTTGATGGATGTTTAACATTAAAGTTGTGTTGACCTCTAACAGGTGGTGAGTTACTTAGCTGAGGGACTTTGAAGGTCCCCAAATCCTGATAAAGGATGCTGTGAACAGTTATGCTGAAGAAAGCAATGATAACATTTATCTATAAAAACTCTTGTTTACTTTTTTTTTTTTTTTCATCTGATTGGTTTTTGTACATGTTCATGTGCAACATCATAATAGTCCCATATGGATTATTACAATGTCATTACCGGATCTGCTGCTTACTCTGTTCTTAATTGCTGCTTTAAATTATCATATTTTTTTTAGTTCCTTGTTTCATTTTATCTATGTTATTTACAATTTATTGATTTATGCATATAATTGTCTATTTTTTTTATATCTTTCAATATAAATCTTATATAAACACTTATATGATATTTCTGCCCAACTGCCTTCACATTGGGCACTGGCTGTAGAGTATGAAAAAATACCTTTAAAAAATTTAAAATTAAACTACAATGCCTGAAACTAAAATTCAATATTTCCTCACTCTTTTCAGTTGTAAAAAAAAGAGGTATGTGTGTTTGGGGGAATGGAAGATTTTATATTGAATTTACATCAAAACAGGCAACAAATCTGATGTTCTATGTGTTGCAACCTTCCAAAGTGTGTTTGGTTTCTTTTACCAAATATTTGACTAGTTTTTTATTTTTATTTTGAGATATGGATATGACAATATATTGAGCTTTGTTTAAAAAAAATGCAAGTAGGTGTTTAACTTGTTTCTTAAAGGCAGTAATTAGCTTGCTAATCATTTATTCAGTTGAATATTTTTTTTTGATAATAGGATAGGAAGACGTGGCTAACTAAATATTTTGACAGAATTTGAACCAGAAATCCATCATTAATGGGTTACACATCCTTATACAAGCGCACATCAAGGACTTACCTCTGCTGTCAGACGCGACCGTCCCCTGTTGAGTCTGATACGACTTTTCAGTTCCAAGCACTTCAATGCTGTCGTTGCTGCTTATGCTCCCCATCAACTCTGTGGTTAAAGTGGGGTCAGGGGTCGCCCTCTCGCTTTCTCCTGCATCCATCTTTATGGATATCTCTTCCACACAGGAGAACGACTCCACGCCATGCCTTCCTGATTGACCTTCCACAGCACCCCTCCTGCCCCCCGAGACCGCCTGCACCTCCTCCTCTTCCTCCTCTTCAGCATCCCAAGGGGAACACAGCTCAAAGAGGAAGTTTGTAAATTTCAGCCTTCTGGACAGAGACTGTGTGACACGAGACGTTAGCAGGACGCTCCTGTCACCACGCAGATAGTGCTCTGTGTCTGCGAGCTGGTTTTTCATCAGTGACAGGAAATAAAAGTTGCAGAGCTCCTCCAGTGGCTTAAGAAGCTGCTCAGACCTGCAGCAGGTGGAGTTGGGAAGGGAGGGAGGGGATGGCTCAGAAGGCAAGAAATTGGTCAGGTCTGCAAGGGAATCAGCTGGGTCATAAGGGAGGAAATCCGGTTGCTTGAGCTTCCTATTGGGGTAAGATGTGACCTGCCGAAGGAGGTCCCTGTGATTTGTGATTGAATTCTCTAAAGCTTCAAGCTCATCTGATTTCTCTTCTATTTCTGTGGATCTGTTTGTCGTCTTCTGAAGATCTGTTTCCTGCAGCAGGGTCCATCGTCTGTACCTGGAGCAGTCAGACCGGATGTTTAGTCCAAGTTAACAGACATAGCAACAAAAAAAGACACACTTTACGATTTGGTGAAGAACCCTGGGGAAGCTGCAAAGATCCTTGGCTGTTGTTCAAATGTCTGTTAAGATGACAACTACTATAGACACTGTGGAGGAGTGGCCAGACTAAATCCTCTTTTGAAGAAGAGCCCTAAGAAGTTATATTTGGCATTTGCTCCAAGCAGGAACACAGATGAGACATAAATGAAACATTTAACCTACATACAAATTGCTACATGAGACAAAAAAGTATCACGGCACATCACTCAGAACACCCCATATGCCATGGTGGTGATAGGTATGCTGTGGGGATGCTTATCATGGAGAAAAAGGACAGAGATGAATACAGGGTTGTTCTGGTAGAAAATCAAATAAAAGCTGTAAACGACTTGAAACTGGAGCAGAGGCTCCCCTCCCAGCAGAACAATTACTCTGAAATTAAAGCCAAAGTGACTAAGAACTAGGTTTAGATCAAAACATCTTCAAGTGTGAGAGTGGACCAGTCTGAGTCAAGATCCACATTTTTCTAAGCCTCCGTTGCAGCACGCATCAATACTTCTTTGATCTGTTTGTCTGCCTCTGTCTCAATTCAATTTAAATTCAGTTCATTTATATAGCATGTAGCATTTATATACCATGTCATCTCAAGGCACTTTACAGAAAAAATTCAACCAGATTATACAGTCAGATTGATTCACAGTTTTCTAAGGAATTACCAGCTGATTGCACTAAGCATGCATGTAGCGACAGTGGAGAGGAAAACTCCCTTTTAACAGGAAGAAAGCTCCAGCAGAGCCAGGCTCAATGTGAGCGCCCATCTGTTTAGACCAAGTGGGATTCAAGGAGACAGAAAAAGACATACAGAAAGAAGAGGAGATACAAAAGCCAACTGTCAACCAGCTCCACACGCATCCCCATCCAGGAAACACACAGCCAGGCAGACGAGTTCCAACCCGCAACTATGTCAGAGGATGAAAGAGAGCACATTCAGTTAGTCGGCCCTTTTCAGACTGGCCGAAAAACCAGTTTAAAACCGGGAACAATCGACTTTTAGTGGCAGTGGGAACAGCTCACTGACGCGTGTCTAACCGGGTCAAACAACTTGGCCAGAGACTCAGGTTAAAATCGCCTTGGCTCTGATCGGCATGCTGTGGGAACACCAGACCCGCTAAACTACGTGACACCATTGAACGCAACATACGGTAGTCTGTCTGCCAAGTCTTATCTAACAAGCCGAAACAACTCTGTTTACAGCTCTGGTGGGAGGGAATCACAGGGACGCAAGAGTGAAACAGTAATGCAGCCCTGGCTTCCTTACATGTCTCTCTTAATTTTTTACTTACAGAAGCCACGCAGCTTGCCAGCAAGGGGTTAGACCCAGATGTTTTTGCCAGTGGGAAGGGAGCCAAATTCCGATTGTTGGCAGGTTTGTAACTATGTTTTAAAATACCTGATTTAACGTGCCACAAATTTAGAGGTTTAGAGGCTTATGAGAAATAGAACTACACTGAATAACAGGCAGATCTCCAACAACTATAAACAAATATGTTGATGGCAGCAGCACAGCTGATATTTCTCTCCAGGATGAAGTCCCAGCCAAACAGGAACAGACCAGATCAAGCTACTATGATGAGAAAAAGCAGAGAGATCATAACATCAGAGACTAAACTAACAAATACTACATAATATGAGAATAGAGATAGAATGAAGAGGGGTGATGAAAAGGGGTCCCTATGTCCTCCAACAGTCTAAGCCTATAGAAGCATAACTATAGAGTTAGCTCAGGATAACCTGAGCCACTCTAACTATAGGCTTTATCTAAAAGGAAAATGTTATGATTTGCCTTAAAAGTATACAGGGTGCCTGCCTCTCCACTGTGGCTGCATGTGAGCTAAGTGAGAGGGTTTGCTGCAGAGTCAGGCAAATGCAATGCAGGCAAATGTCTACTGTCACCACATACTCATCCCGGAGGAGCAATTCCTACAAAGTTAATGACCTGATGCAAGCAGCTGGGATGTATATACGTATAAGATGTATTGAATTGAAATTAAAAAATTATGTTCTAAGATGCACTCCATTCAGTCTAACTAAGCAGAAATGGAAAACCTTTTAGTTGTCATAGTACTTCTACAAAGCTATATACCCAAAAGCATTGGAGCTGTTATTGCAATTCTACATTGTAGTAAATACAAGAAATAAAAAACACTTTTTTTCTCTGATTTTAAATAACTAGGGTTGGTATAACCTAGCATTAGTTTCAGTCTGCCCCTAAATAAATCTAGTGTTAACTTACTGGTTTAACAGAAATCCCGTTCTAAGCCAGCAAGAAGCAAATATGCTTCTTCTTTAATCAATGTAAACAAACAAACTAGAGGATCTTACTCAAGGTCCTGTAGTTTTCGTTGGAGCTCTGTGGAGAAAGCTTGTCTGTTTCCCGTCTTCAGGCTATCAGACGCCTGAGAAAAACGCTCCGACAGCTCGGAAAAATTCTCCATCAGCTTCATCTGGTCTGAACAGACATAGGCCATGCAAAAAGGTCGCACCATACCCCGAGCCTCCAGGTCATACAGGGTCAGGTGATGAACGTATGCAAAGGCATCCTCTGTTGAATCTCCAAGGATGACCCTGGAGTCCTCACTGAAGTTAAGTCGGGGTCCTGGAGAAGCAGGAGGGGTGTGGCCCGGGCCGGAAGCCTGGTAGTCCACGGACATGATGCGGACAGAGAAGTGATTGAGGTCGAAAGAGCCGACAACATTTGGGTCATTTGGTATCGTCAGGACAGGCTTTGGCCCAACCTGAAGAAAAGAAATGAATTTATATCCAATTTGCCATTTACAGTAACAGATATCTAGATTTACATTGACTCAACCATCTGGTACATTTCTGTGTGAATAACCTGGCTCATTTAGCTTTTTGTCATGTTTAACATATTCCCTTAACCAACTGGGCTAACACCAATCCAAATACTACTGTTGGGAAATATTCATAGAAACAGAAGAATTTTTGATTATTTTCTGATATTTATTGTTGCCATGCTTTGAGTGCATACCTAGAATAAAGAGTGATCTCTTTCTGTTCGTGTGAGGTCTAGTGTTGTGTGAAAGCGATGGCTTCTCTTTGGGACTGCTTCTTTATTCTATGAAAAGTTGCTTTAGAGCAGTTCTCTGTCAAGAGGACACACTTCCTGATAAAGTGCAGCCAAACCCACCTCAAATAACTGTAAACTGTTTCACAAGATAAATAAATAAATTAACTTCATAAAAACAATGATCATGACAGGAACAACAAAGGGAGCGCCGTAAGATTTGCTTTTTCAATCTGTAGGATAATTTTACCAATTGTAAAATATTTATGTAATATTTGAACCATATTGATGCCATAGTAATATAGTTTCAGCTCTTCCATGTTTTTTTTCTCCATTTGTTTTTCCTCCAGGTGCTCTGTTCTCTCCCATCCATCTCAATGGAGCCTCAACATCCACTCTAAGCATGGTTGACCCCACATACTTCAACTCATCCACCATTTCCTCCTCACTTACAAGCTTCCTCGGTCTCCTTCACAAACATTTATTCTGTCTTGCTTGTATTGATTTTTATCTCTGATTGTTATAAACCAACATTCCCTTTCCACTTCATATTCTTATAAAAAAAGATCACAGTTGTGAGTATTGGGTGTCCATTTGCACCACCCACCTTCTCACTGTCCTTTCACATGTTCTGACACACTTGACTTCTTTATGCAGCACCGCAGTTCCCTGTCTTGGCACCTAATGGTATATTTCCGTATGTTTTATTTTGATCCACAACTTGTCCTCATTGGCTGTAAATCAAAATCTCTTTCAGCTCTGTATACGACACCTCAGTGTCAGCCCTGTAACAAGCTTCGAGAAGACCGAGGTCATGTCCTCGCTATTTTCCCTATTTTCTTTTTATTATTACTTTTTTTTTTATTCAAAGAAATGTCAAACTATATGATGAAAATTGTTCTGACTTTGACTGGTGTAAAGATCAGCATGCATTCTCATTTGTTTAAAAATAAAGTCCACAATCATATTATTGCAAATCATTTGATTCATTTAGTGGGCCATGCACATGAATGATGATGATGGTGACAATAATAATAGTGGTAATAATATTCCAGTATTAATAACAACAATAATAATATAAAATAATAATGATTATAATGAATAGTAATAACACTCACTCACTCATACTCACTCAAGTACTCTAATTTTGTGAGTTTTGGAATTGTTATAATAAACATGTTCATATTCACCTCCTTGATAGGCAAGTGATTTAACTCTCTTTATTCACGTTTCCAAAATATATTTTAAAAAGTCAGCATATTGTTATGTTTTTTTGTCAAGTAAGATTTATCGCAATATTTCACCTCGGTAATTCACATTTAAACTTATACTATACTAATAAATGCTTACGATTATTTATTTATGTGATAATTGCAATACTGGTTTGTTTCATTTATTTATCTACTAATTTGCTGATCTTTCCATCTTTTTAGGCATTTTTCTACTTCATTCATTTTGTTTTTATTCATTAACTCTCTTTTTTATATAATTTCTACATTTTTTTTTTCTTATTCGTGTATCATTTTCTGTTTCTATTTATTTACTGATCAGTAGTTTCTTTAGTAATCAATTAAATCACTTATTTATCTATATAGCCAATCATTTATTTTTCTGTTTCCTTATTCTTTTATTATTAATTTTTAACCTCATTCATTTTCTAATCAGAAATCAACAGGTAATGAATGTATTTTGGTGTCCCGCTATAGAAAGTACCCACCTGCTCTGAGAACTCAGCCACCAGGATAAAGTCCCGGTGAAAGTGCGCTGCTGTGCTCCAGGGGTTAGAAGGAGGCAGGAGCGGCACAGAAAACTCCTCAGGCAGATCCTGAAGCTCCGCTTCTTCTCCCTCCTCATCAAAGCCACTGCTGCCCGTGAAGGCCAGCAGGTCCGGTGACCCGATCATCCTCAGCCCATAGAGCCTGATGGAAACTTTCACCCAGCAGAGGAGGTGGAGCGGTCAGTCAACGCTATGTCCCGCTCAGCTGCCTGGCAGTGAGTCAGCTGTTCCTGCTGGACCACATAATAACCAGAGACTTACAAACAAGCTGCGCGGTTATTTTCGGCAACGAGGACAGGCCAGACGCTGAAGCAAACGGAAACTCGGAGGAGGGTCCGTCTCGCTTTTCATTTCAGCTTCTGACTCGTAAAAACAAGCGGCGATATAAGGAACAGACAGAAAACTTTACGATGTGAAAACCAAGTTGAAGTCAGTGTCTGGTTTGGAGTGGCTCCTTCACATAAACAGTTATTGTAGCAGCATTCAAGACTAACATTGGTTGATCAGAGAAATCAGTCACTATATTATTATATTATATTATATTATATTATATTATATTATATTATATTATATTATATTATATTATATTATATTATGTTCTTTCTGCCTGAAGTTTGCATGTTCTCCCTGAGCATCCATGGGTTCTCTCTGGGTACTCCGGCTTCCTCCCACAGTCCAAAAACATGACTGTTAGGTTAATTGGCTTCTCTAAATTCTCCTTAGGTGTTTGTGTGAATGGATGATTTTCCTGTTTGTCTCTTTGTTACCCTGCGATGGACTGGCGACCTGTCCAGTGTGGACCCTGCCTCTTACCTGTAGGTGGAGATAGGCACCAGCATCCCTCGCGACCCTGATTTAGATAAGCGTGACGGAAAATGGATGGAATAATATAATATAATCTCTGCACAACAAATGTATGATATCAGATTACTAACTACATAACATGACATCATATAATATGATACAATATAAAATAATATACTAATGTGAAATAAGATAATATAAGGAAAGTGTTGGCCTAATGGATTAGAGCAGTACACTTCTGCTCTGAGACAGTGGCCATAACCGGTTTGATCCCCACAGCCTCCAATCTGGGTTCTTGAGCAAACCCCCCGGAATAGGCTTAAGGTAAATTTCTCCAATGTAAGATCAATAAAGTTCAATTAGTTATAATATAAGTAAGAAGGTTGTTCTTCTCCCCCCACCATTTTCCTGAAAAGGGTCTGTAGAGAATGGCTTGTTGAACAGATAAAGTAATGTTAGATTAGTGAGCAACCCTGGGTTTTAGTTCTGTCCCTTTCTCCATGAAGTTTACAGTTTACTATTTCATTCCTTATGTCACAGCCCAAAGCTCGTTAGCATATGTAGATGAATGTGTAGGAGCATAGATCATCTAGTAAATTTAGAGCTTCACGTTTGACTTAGCTCTCTTTCCCACTGTCTGGCTCAGTACCCACTATCAATCCCCAGCTCCTTTTTTCACTCATTTGTGAACAAGAACCCAAGAGACTTTTCAACTTAGGGCAGGACATCTTCTGCACTTTTCAGGCTCAATGCACTGATCCTCATCCAAGTCGCTCCACAATCAGCTGCAAACTGCTCCAGCGAGAGCTGTAGATCACGGCCTGCTGAAGCCAACAGGACTATGTTATCTACAAAATGTAGTGACACAATCCTAAGGTCACCAAAATGGATCCCCATAATACCCTACCTGTTTCTAGAAAATCTGTCCATAAATGTTATGAACAGAATCAGTGACAAAAGTGACAAAGGGCAACCTTGGCAGAGTCCACTCACTGAGTCCGACTTACTGTTGGTGATGCGGAACAAGCTCTGACACTAATCATGCAGGGACATATTAGCTTTTATCAAAGGGCCTGGAACACAATTCTCTTGGAGTACCCGGACAGGATCTCCTGACGGACACAGTCCAACTCCTAAGTCCACAAAGCACCTGGACCGCTTGGAAAAAACTCACATGCACCCTGCAGGACCCCACTGAGGAGGTAGAGTAATTCCATTGTTTCTTGACCAGGACAAAACCCACACTGCCCTTCCTGAATCTGAGGTTTGATGCACACTTCTCTCCAGGATGCCTGAATAAACCCCATTTTAATCAGTTACTTAGACATGCTAAACCTAGAGTTAATTGTTGGATCTATGTTAAAATACGAAAAACAGAGCATACATTTCCTTCATCTAAGATAGTCAATATACCAAAATTTTAACTTGTTAAGAAAGGAATGCGCCTTTATTAAAGTGCCGGGGGTCAGAAGCGACCAATCGGATACTAACTTCAGAGTTGCGCATTAGAAAGTTCCCTGTGGGCTGCAGTCATGAGGTCCTAACTCCACCTAAGTCCCGGGAGTTTTGTTCCTCTTTCACTTCTGCTTCGAGGCAGCTTTAAGTTTTTAGTTTAATATTTTCAACAATGTGACATGCAGAAAAAACCTTCTGAAAAATCTGAACAAATCATTCCTGTCCAACTCACATGAAAAGAAGAAAAGATAAATGATTAAAACAATAATACAAGAAAAAATAAACATGCAAACAAACACATTATAGATGTTATGGCTACAGCTTCTGCTTAAGGAACATGATATTAAAAAGTGCATTGTGGGTAAGGAATAGGGTCTATTAAATACTTAATTTTAGTTAATTCAGTAGGAAGAACACCAAATATTTTTTTATTTTTTTTTATTGCCACAATCAAGATTTCCCATTCAGCAACGTTTTTATTGTTTACGGCATTAGTAAAATCACAAAGCACAAAGAAGCAATTTGAAACTGATGACAATCATATGATAAATCTTCAGCTGCTGCATGCCCTGCTTTCTGTATGAAATATGTGCTTCCCTTTTATCTATTATGACTGCGTCTGAACTGTTACAAACCCATGCAACTATTTGATGACATCCATTCCTTCAGCTATGCAGATTTCCTCGCTCTTTGTTCTCTGTTGTCATGCCAAAAAAACTCAGGCAGTCAGAGTTTAAATAGCTTAGTTATTGCTTTTTATTGTATCTGAGGCAATAAACATTATTTCCTTTTCAACCACCTTTATTGGCCCATCCTTTAGAGGTATATAAGCAGCCTTACAGGCTATATTCTTTTTTCTTAAGTGTAAATAGGAATTACTACCAAGTAGGCTGACAAACCAGGTTTGTTTAAGCAGACATACAACCTCTGCAAAGCTATAGCGGCATCTGGGGGGCACCATAGAAACCATTCTACTGGAACTGTAAGTTGAATCATGTGTTCGTGATTACATAGTACTACTAAAGGAAAAAAAAAAAAAAAAAAAAAAACATGTCCTGGCCCTTTGCTAAGTGTGGTGGAGGATTAGTCATACTGTGGGCCTGCTTCTTTTCCAATGGCCCTTAGAATCTTGTTAGACAGTATGAAGACTTAAACTATTGTAAACAAATAAATCTAGTGGACCCTGTTGAATCTTTATCCTTGCAAAGGCTGTTCATTTCAAAATGTGTGGGCAAAACAACAGAACTGGATCAACCTTCCATGATCGGGTCAGTCTCCAGAGCTTAGTTTTGTAGATGATAAAAGAGGACCAATAATGATTTGGATTGAGAAAAAGGAATGCTCAGATGTACCTCTATTAGTATGTGAAACCTACTATTTTTTTAAATGGTTTTCATTTTATTGTCTGAATATGAATGATACACTAAGAGATGTTTTATATCCCAATAGGCAGATTATGACCCCTACCCTCGACCACCTTCCGCTTTCCTCTGAAGGAGGTGGACTCACATGATGGAGACCTCCGGGTGATTTGATGCCCTGGTTTTCTTTATCTGGGTGATGCTTGTTTCTTTTTGTGACATCTCCCTTTGGAGTAGCTAGTAACAGACTCAGTGACATAAGGTGAGAGGCTCAGTCCTTCATGGAGAGCTAGCAGGAGAGAAATAGAGCAGGGTTGGTTTTGTAACTGGACCAGGACCATTTCTAGGCATCTTCTCTTGGAGGTTTTCAGGGCGTGGCCCAGAAGGAGAACCAGGAATGGACCTGAACTCAATAGAGGGGATCTATGCCTTCCTTTACTCAACCTCAGCCAAACAACTTCTCTGTTTCTGTTTATTCTTTCTCACTATTTAAAATTTTGACTTTGAGCCTTCTAAAGTGCTTTGTGAAAAATTGATCTTATTGAAGGGGAATTCTGAGCTTGGTCTCAAAGTCACTCATAGCTACTTCTAATCTTTGTGAATACAGGACCTGGTTCATATTCTTGACATACATGATTTTATTATATAAACTGAGCCTAACTCTTAGTCTGTATGTAACACATTAAACCAGCTAAACATTTGTTTTAATGCTTTACATTAATGCTGGTGACGTTTAACTCAACTTAAATAACTGGTAGCAATTTTCCTGAGTCATGATTTAAAGGGGAACCTCCACTTTGCCATAAGTTTACCAGTGAGCGCTACATAGAACTGTCTTACTTCCAGATTTAAAAAAAAAAAAGATTAAAATATAACTTTCAACTGGTGTTACTGTTATCATTTTAAATAGACATTCTAAGATAAGGTCAAATGCATGAACCTTGGGAGAAATTGATAACCCAGTAAACATGAGTTGATGTCTTTTAATACTGCTTAAACTCCATCAGTTAAAGTTGTTTTATTTTATGGTCTTTTTTTTCCCCTCAAACTTTCATTCAATCCATTTTCATTTTTTTTTTTTATTTCATGTCATTTCATCTACACAAATAAAAATGTTTAAGAAACACACTTTGCAAAAATAAATAAATACAACTAACTGGTATTTAAATTTGCAGCTACCCCATTTCCAAACCAATAACATCTGAGCAACTCTTGAGCATGGTGGCTGTAGAATTATGCTGAGGGTTTGTTAAATTGGCAGTGGCAGTAGTGGACTAAATAAACCAAACTAAATAGTTTGGACAACCTCAATCTTCCCCACTGCTAAGCCACACAGAAAAAAGAAAAAAAAAACACAAGACAAAAAATTAAGTTGAATCTATTTAATTGATAATAAAATATAATTACATTATCATTTTTTAAACATGTAACCATATTCTCTGACCTCTGCTATTGCTGACATTATTCCATTCATATTAATAAAGCCAAATGTAGGCAGAGGTTCATGGAAGAGAGATATTTTTCCTTATTTGCATTCCTGAGCTAAAATGGTGCGGTTCTTCTTCGCTCTGTGGTGAGAATTATATCTCCTGGCTGCTGCTCTCTGATTCCTCTGAGCATCGGTCAGTCCATATTCAGCTTCATTCTCCTTCACCGCCACCTCCGTGTTAGACTGCAGCTCCGCCTGCTCCTCCTCAGCACTCTGAGCAGGTACATCTCTCAGCCACTCCTGGTAGTAACCACGGAAACCATCTATATGCACCAGGTAGTTGTTTCTGGACTTGTACTGGAATTGAGAGAACAAAAAAAGGGGAAACTATCTAAAACAGGCAATATCTGAACAAAAGATGAAAAGAGGTGATATACTGGAAGCTGTAATTAACCAAATGACTTATTCAAAATTAACTATGCCAGTAATTTATTGTAGACATTTTCATCTGGATGTGCTCTGACCTGGTTGTAGTTGGGAGGATACTGTGCAGCAAACTCCAGCTGCCGTATTATGACCTCATTAGGCCACACACTCAGGTTCCTCATGCTCTTTAGGAGTGTTTTCAGATAGGCGTAATCCAGTCTCCGAGTGGCCCGACCGATCAGTGCAGAGAAAACATGAACATTGGGTCGAAGTCCTGCATCCTGCAGGAAGAGTCAAAGAGGAAGATAAGCGACTTAACCAGCTTTAAAATCCGTCAAGTGATCAAGATGTTTATTTATGCACGTTGTGTGTTTAATTTGACAAAAGAGAAATCTGTTCTTGCAGTTAGGATGTCACCTCTATGTCTTTGAGCAGCTGCAGACCTTCCTCCTGCTGATCACAGCCTAATGCCAGACATCCATACGTCTGTATATTCAGGCTGACATTGCGCTGTCGCATCACACGCAGGACAGCCTGGAAGGAGTTAGGAGAGGAAATATAGATGCAGTCTTCATATGAAATCAAAGGTTTGGTTTAAACCAGTCATAGCATGCCAACAATCCCTCAAAATAGAGGCTGCCGGTATAATAACCCCATGCTGGTAACATTAATCTACTGCTCAATATTTATACCAAAATAAAGGGATAAAAAAATGCTCTGTAATAGACGACACACTTCCAGAAGTTCTTAGAATGGACATTTCCTTGAAGTGCTTTTAAAATAAAGAACAGTTCCTGAAGACGTTGGTTTTACGTGCGCTCAATTAAGACTATCATGCTGCTCTGTACTTTGACTTATTATAAAGTCATTTATTAACATAACAGTGTTCATAGTTTTACTAATTGCTTTACATAAATACATAAATTCGACATAATCTAAACCAAACACAGTATTAAACTGTTGCCTCCTCTCATTAACAACATCTGAACAGAATCATGGTTGACCTTAAATAACCCCCTATCAAACAATCAGAACTCAAAATGAAATATGCCCCCTGGTGGCGATAAACAGAGGAAAGGACGAATGGCTCCTACAGACAGATGAAATGTTCCCTGTAAGTCTTCACCGGGTTTGCTTCATACTGTTGCTGGTATTTTGGCCCATTCCTCCATCCAGACGTCTATAGCAGTAATGTTTTGGAGCTGTTGCTGGGCAACACTTTCTTTGAACTCTCTCTACATATTTCTGTTGGGTTGAGGTCTGGAGACCTCTAGAACCTGACCACATGATGTTCTCCCAGTCCTCTTCATGATCATCCATGTGCTCTCTGACCTGGACTTGTACCAAACAACGGTCTTGTTTGTCTTCTATTTACTACCAATAAATTTCACAGTTGATTTATTCACATCAATCCACTCATCCCCATCTAGTGAAGTTCTGTAACTTTCTTCCTGTTGTCCTTGAACAGCTCTTTGCTTTTGGCAATTGTTGACTGTTTGAGGCTCTAACGACAACATAAATAAGGGTAACGAGTGGAAATCAGAAGAAATTCTTAAGGAAGAAGACACGTGTCTATAAAGGCCACAAATATAGTTTGTTTGTTTACAAATAAATTATTTTTAAAAATCCTACAATGTGTTTTTCCCCTCATTTAGTTTGTCATAGCTGAAGTGAAAATATGATGAAAATTACAGGCCTCTCATCTTTCCTAGTACAGCTTGCACATTCAGTGGCTGACTAAATACTTATTGGCCCCACTGTAACATGCACATGGATACCACCGACCAAAGGAAACAAAATGGCTTTGCTCTTAAAAGGAGCTTGTTCTGATTCAATACACATAATTCAGTTTTGAGCGTCTTTGTGTGTGCCATTACCTTTGCATCCTCAAGAGCACCTGCTTTGATGGATCTTCGGATGGCAGTGTTAAAGAACGCCCCATCGAGCTTCACCTGATGCTGCTTGGCGGCCTTTAGCAGCATCTGCATAGACTGGCGACCCGGCTCCATCATGTCAGCCAAGAGCGTCAGAGTTTTCAGGTCTGGACTTAGCCCCTTAGCCTCCATCTGCTCAAGAAAGCCTTTCGCTCCACCGATTAGGGCCAATCTATCAGATGCCGTATCTACAGAGCTGAGAGCGAGCACGGCTCCTCCTTTGCCTTCAAAAAGGTCCAGCAAATTAGGAGCTGTAGAATCTGGCACCATGTTAGAAGGTAACGAGATGTTTTCTGCCGGTCTGACTGGTATAAGATGGTTGGATCCCTCCTCTTTATTGCATTTGCTCTCAGACTGGCTGCTGCTTTGGGTATCGTGTTGAAGAAACAGCTGCTTCTCTAGAAGGTCTATGTCTATTACATTCTTGCCTCTAGGTTCTGAAACATCTTCCTTTGGCTTCCAGTTAGACTGCAGCAGAACACTTGATGCTAAAGCTGAATCACCAATCCCACAATCCCTGGCTGTTCTTAAAAGCAGGGTATAGTTTTTTGAATCTGGAAGGATCCCCGACCGCAGCATCTGACGCCACACCTGCAGTTAAGAGAAACTGTTCAGCAAATACACAATATAGAAACTTCTGGAGCAGCGAAACATATTAATAGCAGAGGAAATACATTATAAAATTATTACAAAACAAACAAAAAACAATTAAGAATCGCTCACCGCTCTGATCTAAGGAAAAATGGAACTACCTGCAAAGCCAATCTGAATCCCATTTCTTTGTCCTTCAAACAGCCCATCAGCAGGTAATGAAATGTCTCCTGTGTTACAGCATGTCCATTCTGCAGCATCTCCTGAAAACATAGGCAAACTCTTCATTAGATCACTGGGCCTTCTTTTAGTTCCCCATGAGTCAGCGGCTGTCGTACCCGCAGCGTGTGAACACAGGCTTGGAGGTGGTTGGTGATGGCGTGGGTCTTGAGTAGAGCGTGGTACGTGATGGTGCTTAGGGGGTAGTTTTTACGACGGAGCTCTTGCTCCAGCTTCAAGGCTTGTTGCAGTCCGGCCTGCTTGGATGGCGACTCTGCGCAGGCGTTGAACAGTGCAGTGTAGGTTGCATCTGTTGCGATCAGACCTCGCTTCTTCATCTGAAGGAGACAGAAAGAAATTACACTCAGCAAGACAGTAAGTATGAAAGTCTGGTAAAAGTATGCGCTGTAACCTTAAGGAAAAACTTCATTTGAACTATAAATTAAGCATTAATTGAAATTAAGTACTCAATACTGAGGTTTGCCAAGACTAAAAACCAGTGGTATGAAACCAATAAAATGTTCTTCATGTTGTTCCTACGGCTTAAAGTCCGTTAAACGGGATGCAAGACAAAGAGTTGAATGGACTGGAGTTTTCTCTGGGTTTAAGTTAAAACAGTATTATCATCCCATAAAAAGGAAACTTCTAGGATACAATGAATAAAAGAAGCAAGAAAATAAGAAAAAAAAAATGTTGTTAGGGCATAGGGAAAGAGGAAAAAAGTTGGTGACGGAATGGAAGGAGGACAGAATCAAGGATGCAAAAGAAGTTTGGGGCCAGCATCACTCTAATATACTTAAACGAGTTAAATACTAAGCTTTAGTGTTTTCTATTTTCCATTAGCACCCAAATTTTAATGTTCGTTAACAATGTCCGTATCCGCACCAGTCCCTTATGTGGCACAAAACCAAACCATGATGTTGCTACCTCCACACTTTCAGAGTTGCAGCCTCTCCCCTTTCAACACAAAATGTTTTTTTTAATCTGGCTAAGCCTGCTTTCAGCCCATATTGACGCAGGTCTCCTTTCACCGTGGACAGTAACACAGCAAACTGGCTTCGATCAACATCTTCAAAAAGTCCCTTTGTGCTTTCACTGATATGACTGTTTTTAAAGATATTCTAATATTATATATAAAAATCATGCTCCTCTATTAATACTGACCTACAACAGTAAAAGTTTAACTGGATTCAATGTCAGGGAGAGACAGAAATGGTATCATCTTATAAAATGTATGTAAATATTTGTTTTCAAAAGTACATAATGTGCTTTAGGAGACATTAAAACCTCAGTGATATTAAACTCAAGTCCTCGAGGGCCAGTATCCCGCAACTTCTAGATATCTCCGTGGTTCAAAACACTTGCATCGAATTGCTTAATTCCCTTATTAATTGAAGTCAAATTAAACTAGGTGTGTTTAGGCAGAGAGGAATCTATAGGATGACAGCCCTTCAACTGGAATCTAACAGCCCTACTGTAATAAAGGTTTAAATGCTCAAATTTTTTTTTTTTTTTTATGTGGTCGTTCACATTTTTCCTGATTTGAGCAAGTAAGTGAGACAATTTGGAATAAGATAAATTTCCATTTGAAATAAGAAAACTACCGTTATGTTATTTCATATCATCTAATTATCTTACTAAGTGCTAATTACATTAGCAGATAATATAATGTACCTTCTCAAATGAAGGATAAATAGTTTATTTTACTTATTGTTTAGATTTGCAGCATTGCTATCCCAGCTTCTGTCCGTTTCCTGCTGAGCAGAACAATATTGTGACAAATTGGATTGAGATAAACCTCAAGATCACTAATCCGACTGCGGTCACATTCCATAAGATCAGATACGAGTCAGGGGAGTGGCGGCCTGGTGGTTAGGGCATGTAGCTTGGGATACAGAGGGTCTGAGTTGGAGCCGCACTCCCACAGACGGCCACTCTGGTTTGAGCAAGACCCTTAACCTTATGATGATGTGGCAGACTGGAGATGTATGAATGCCTTTTTAATTGTTAATCTGGGCCACTTCCTGAGAGGTGAGCAGCCTCACATTGGTTCCAAAGAGCCTGAACTGGTCATTTCACCCCCTAAAATAAACAACACATTTGGGCCACATTGCCTGCAGTGGGATCAGGGCCTAAATGAAACATAAGTCAATAGCAATAATTTTTATAATAATTCTGGGTCAATCTAAGACATTTTTTCTTACGTCATTGTAGAGTTTGAAGGCCTTTTTGAGCTGTCCGGCTCGACCGCAGCCTCCTATAAGCACAGAGTAGTTGAACTCCTCTGGCTGCAGCCTCTCCTCCTGCAGCATGTCTCTGCTGAACAGATCCAGGGCCTCCTGCAGCTGCAACACCAATAAAAACACCTTAATATAAACCGAAGATGGTGAAGAAAGCCATATCCATATCTCAGTTCCCCAACCTTTTTCTCCTTTATCAGTTTCTTGCACTGTAAGAAGTACCAGTAGGGGGTATTTCTCCTCAAAGGTCTCCTCAGAGGTTCCTCCTCCATGGACTCTCGCTCGTGTCGCAGGTCTCGGAGGTCCGGGCTGCTCTTCCTGAACGACCTCCTGGAGGAAATGTCCTCCGAGAGAGAACCAAAGTTCTCCTGCTCAGGTGAGGCTCCAGCATCAGCTCTGGAGGAGGCAGACAGGGACACGAACCTGGCGGAGTGATCCACAGAGAGCCGACAAGGAAGGACAGTGAACCTTCGGTCTGTTTTTCCTATCAGTGTTTTAAAAGTCGTCCTCTGAGAAGAAAATAGAGAAAAACTAGCCACTGATATTTTACTCCGCTGCCGTAGACAACACCTGACAGCTAACATCTTCAAGCTTGAACAACCTCCGCCATAACAGATCTATTTTTTTATAAACTAGACCTCCAACGTTTGATTAGAAGATGTGAGCCGCCATGCTTGTATGACGTAATGGCCCAGACCTGAATAATAGATACGGATCCACCAATTAAAGAGAACAATTTTTTCCGAGTAAAAGCAAACAAATGAAGAATTTTTGAAAAGAACTGAATAAAAACAACCAAGTGAACGTTTTGCTTGATGCTTAATTAGATAGTGGAAAAGTTTCCAATCACGATTTGTGTCGATAATATCGTCAATGTATTATTACGCCTGCCGCGAAACACAACACACTGACACCTACCGGCCATAAAAACAACTGCGTCTCGTATTTAAAATTTTGATAAGTTTTCAAATATACGTGGAAGTCACAGATTGAAAAGTAAAAGCACTGAAATAAAGCAACAATAATGAAACTGTGTTTATTTGCGTTATATATTCCATCTTAATCGCAGAGGGATTATTTTTTCAAAGTAATTTGAAAAGGAGCAGAAGAAAAAACATCCACCGTTCATTTCTAACCAAGTCTTGTAAAGCATCAGAAAAAAAAATGTTCCAGATCATACTGTGGGATGAAAAAACATGTAAAAGTAATTTAATAATTCTTATTTATTATCCCAAACCGTTCCTAATTTGGCCCTGGTCATTTTGTATCCATTTGATTTCTTTTTTTCCTTTTCTAACTTTAGGGTATTTTGAAATAACCCATTTTCCCTCAGCAGATGGCCGCTCACACTGAGCCTGGTTTTTTTGGAGGTTTCTTTCTGTTAAAACTGAGTTTTTCCTTTCCATTGTCGCTACAAGCATGCTTAGTGTGAAGGATTGCTTTGAGTCAATGAATAGATGCAATCAACTGGTTTTCCCTGGATAGAAAACTTTGAATCAATTTGACTGTATGATCTGGTGAACTGTAAAGTGCCTTGAGATGTGTTGTGAATTGGCGCTATATAAATAAACTGAATTGAAAATTTAACAATGTGACCGAGTGGTAAATATAACAAATGTTATATCTTTTAAATTCATAGTTAAATTAATATGATCTGATCTTTTCCAAGTTTAACAATTATTTTTAAAATAACCCTCAGTGTACAAAAACATGCAATAATAATAATAATAATAATAATAATAATAATAATAATAATAATAATACACACATTCCATGTTTATTATATAAACTAGATCACATTAAAAAAAGAAAAGACAAATTTAGGGCATGCTTGCTTGTCACTCAGATTTTAAAAGAAAAACTCAGTTGCTTAAAAAATGCAATTATTTCTTTTTTTTTTTTCTTTTTTAAGTTTTCACAGCTTTATATAAACATCAACAAAAACAAACAAAAACAAAAAATGCAATTATTTCAAGTGCAATTAAACATGTAAAAATGCAGTTAAAGCAGGAGTTTTGGCAGGTTGCCCCTCTGGAACATTCTGGTGTAATTCAACATGCCAAGATAAAAAATCATCAGCAAGGGCTTTGGCATATTCATTTTTGTTTCACTTCAGTTTAGAAAAGAGGTCATTCTAAACAACTTGAAATAAATTAGTTTACAATGCAAAAGTTATACAGTAAATAAAAGCTGTGAATGGTAGTTGGCAATATTCATGAAAGCAGACATAGCAGCCTCACCCCTAAATCAGATTATGAACTGCTTGAAATAACTGAAGAAAAAAACAACCCACTGAACTCATAGCTGAAGCAGGGTGGCTGAGGGTAAGGATGATTTAGATTTATTTGATACCAAAAAAACAAAAGTGAAACCAAAGGACCCTAACTATTTTAACATATCTGATGGATAATGTCTCCCACCCCATGCAACAAAGCTGCTGCTGAACTAGAAAGCTCCTTCAGTGACAGACTGCTGCTCCCTAAATGCACCAGGGAGCATTATCACGGATCCTTCCTCCCAGCAGCTTTAAGACTGTATAACTATCACTGTTCCCAACAACCACAATAAATTGTTACAGTCATGCTGATTTTCTTCAAAATTTCTGTCTTAGTTAAATAACACGCTGCTGTCATTTTTTTTGCACATTTCTGGTGTTGCAGCTATTTTTTACATATCCATTTCTGTAAAAATGTCCTTAGCTGTTATTGATTTGTTATTATCCAGATACATAGTATTTATATTGTAAAATAATGTACACACAATACTTTGTTTTATTTTCTTATGTGTCATTTTTATACACTTTTCTAAGGTCCACATTGTGTGACTATAACCTCTTACTGCTGTAACACCACAATTTCCCCATTTTGGGACAATAAAGACATTTTTTGTTCTATTCTATTTTTTATTCTTGCCACAAGGAAGGGATGCCTTTCATTAATTCATCTGACTATAAACTCTGTTAGAATGGAAATATGTGTTAAGTTTCTTGTGCTCTTTGGTGGTTATCCTACATTCCTTGTTTAGGCAGCATTTTGTCAGACTATAGCGCCTTCGGTCCAGATCCAATAAACTGAAGGACTGTTTCATTTAACAGTCTGTGAGGAACATCAACAATCCTCCTGCTTGTCTCCTTCTTTCCTCTATGTCTCAGAAATACGCCTTATATCTCTACTACGTCACAAGAATACAAGCTTTTGATAATTTACAATGAAGCTGATCAGATTGGACAATTCTTGTGGAATTACATTGAACTGCACCATCAGTTAATTTCTATACCATAATTCAATCCATCTAACCAGCTTGAAGTCTTTGAAATCTTATTTTTTAGCTTTAGCTTCATAATCTATGTGTCCTGCTGCTGGCCACACCTCTAAGAAATGAAATACTGCTACAAGCCATTAAACTACACAACTGACCTGATTTCCTGCTCATCTTTGGGAGCCATTAGCATTCTTATCATTAGAGACTGCTGATTTTGGAGAACAAACAGGCACAGAGAACAAGACATAAAAATTACTCAGAGGAATTTATTAGAACCTTTGCTGAGTTAAAACTTAATTTACAAAGATTCCTTCACTACATATTGTTGGCACTTACTTCAAAGGTAACATAGTGGCTTAACTGATGAAATGATTTACAACTTGGATGCCCAAGTAGCAGCATGTGTTCATGAATGAGTCAATGTCCTTTAAAAGCAATTTCTACCCTGCAATACAAATGTAAACACGGTTAACTTATTCTCTTAAAAACTGTTGCTGTTTCCCCAATCAGCAACCTAACAGGTTTCTGATAAGATTTAAGAGAATTTTCTTTCCAGCAGCAGAAATTAAATTGAAGATGATTGGTGAAGTCACATCGGTGATAAATGTGGAGGTTGTGCCACGTGGCTCTGAAAAAGAGTGATTCGATCCAGAAGTGTGAGTGGGATCCCCCTGATGACTGAGGGCAGGTCCTCGTGCTGTAATGGATAGATGACCACACTGAGCGCCGGACGCTCAGCTAAAAATCTGACAAAAAGGGGACAAAAAATTAAAATCAAAGAGAGAAATTTAGATTTGTTGCACGACAGAATGTCTGATATAATCTTCTTTATTCCTATATTACATAATACACATTAACCTCCTGCAGATTTCTTCTACTTTTTTTTTATTTTGTCACAACTAAATGATTCAGCTCACCAAACAGATTGCAATATCAAGGGAAGTAACTTAATAACAGAAAAAAATCAGTTTTCATATCAGGAATTAGTTTATTAAACATATGAACTATCCAAAACCAATGTTTCTCATGGGAAAAAAAAAAAAAATTATAATTTTAATAGAGGTATGTAGGATTTCCCAGCAGGAACAATCTTTTTTTTTTTCTTGCTCATCCCTCTTTTTTGGGGGTAAATGTCAGATGGATTTTTATGTTGCTTTTAGACAGCTGCTGTTTTAGTCTTTAGCTCTTCCATGGAAGCTGTTTATCCTCAGTCTCTTTATTATTAAATCATAAACACAGCATTAACAGAGGAAACTGAGTCATACAGAGCCTCAGCTGTTCTTTAGAGTCGTTTTATTTATTTTTTTACCTCCCAGATTAGTTGCCAATCATCAATACTTCTCCACTAGGATTTTTTTCCCACCCCTTTATTTGATTTGATTGTATGGGTCTCACTGTAATTCTCTGGAGTCCCAAAGTCTTAGAATAACAAGGATTATATTTTTATCTATTCTTAATCATCTTTTAGATTGACTCTAGTATTAATAAAGTCTGGTTTTGGCCAGACCAAACATCTCCAGAAAAGTCTGGTTAATCAAAGTTTCTTCTTGATTCTAAAACGGGTTTGATTAATTTTATACTAAAAAGGTAGAGTTTTTCTTGAAACACTTTTATTGTCAATAAATGGAATCATCATTTATAAATTGCCTTTTGTATTTATTCAGGTAATATTGATCTAATATTCAAATGTGTACGCAGGGATGGACGATAAGGCCAAAACAATAGATTTCTTCATTTCGATTGATACAATGTCATTTTCTATATAGATATAAACAAAATAAAAGCTATTCGCAGACTGCCCACGTGACCCCCAACAGATGCCTGCACAAAGGCAATACAAATATTTAACAGAAGATAACTAATATTTTATTATGTTTTTAAAACTACTCCAATATAACATTTAAGAAATATTTCGGATACAAAAAACGGATACAAGAACTACATAAAACCCAAACATCAGTCAGTAGTAAACGCTGTAATCATAGACT